>NW_007727521.1:643887-655130 GCF_000696425.1 Galeopterus variegatus
CCCGCGCCTCGCTCAGCCAGTGAGCGGGAACTGGTCTGTATGTGGGATCCGAACCCTCGGGCGGGAGCGCCGCCACGCTTCCCAAGCGGCGCACTTATCCAGTGCGCCACCGGGCCGGCCCTTGTTGATCTCTTCTCAGCAGTGTTTTGATGAAATTTCTTTATACTTTAAAATTTGAGCATTATATTAGCTATTTAATGGATGATACATGCTATTCTCTTCTACAATTAGTTATTCTGGTTTTATTTGAGCAGTTCGTAAAGGAACTACCACTTCTTTAGAAATCCCTGGTGTCTGTATATGTGCCATTAAACCCAAGTTAATGTAGGCATGATTATAGGACCCCGACTTCTAAGAGGCAAGAGAGTTTCTTAATGAGAAGCCCATGTACATTAGTTTAAGATATGTAATTGTTTTACTAATACCTTTGTCTTGTAAATCTTATACTTGTTTATTGTATATTGTAATTTAGTGGCCTTTTCTCGAGACAGGTTTAAATTGAAATTTGAATGTACACTAGATAATGAGAAGTTGCTGTGACTTACCCCACTGGCCCACCAGGCCTTATTAGTGTGCCATGGAGCAAAATTTAAGTGTCCTTACTACAGGCTGGTTTTGTTTTTGTTGTTCTTGATTTTGTGTTGAGTCTTGTTTATAGCCATTTAGTTAAGCTTGATATATAGATGAGTCCTATGTGGAAATGGGTCAGTTTGGGCATCGGTTTTGCCTTCTGTGGTTAGGTTCTCACATAGACCTACTATGAGTTGAGAGATAATGGTGAATTATTGTTCCAACTCATGCCAACTCACTGAGGTCTGCTAATAGAACTACCTGATTCCCAATCAGAAGGAGTTTGTCCTTTCTTTCTAAAGTCCCAAACCATAATTTGTTAGCATATTTGTCGTGCGCTTATGATACTCTTAAGATCTAATACTTCATATGGGCTAAAATTTTGGTTTCCAATTACATTCAGTGTAAATAGTAGAGTGCTTATTCAACTCATTTAAATAAAAGTTGATTGCAGATGTTTAAAAAATTTTTCTTGTGTTTTTGTGTTCTGCCTTAATTTACTCTTCATAGAATATTTGTATGACTCTAGCTTTAAGTGTATAGATTAGGCTTTAAAAAAAATTAATCGTAATGGCATTGATATTTTTCTCACACAGCACTACAAAATTCTTCAGAAATTATTTTTACTTAACTAACTCTAACCAATACGCACATTTCAGACCATCTCCCAATGACTTGTAGGTAGTATTTTATTAGAAAGTACTGTATATTCTCAGTCTTCAGGAGCTAAAGAGTGAATAGTTTAATGTAATCCTCAGTTTCTGTACTGGGGGGGGGATAAAAAGCTGGACCCTGTAAGAGGAAGGGCAAGAAGTCATACACATATTTTCGTACTTGTTTATTTAGTTTCCTGAGCTCATTGTGTCTTGTGAGTGGTTGGAAAGTTTAGGTAATGGGGGGAGGCAAAGGGAATATCAGTTATGAATGCATAAGCCCTTTTGCTTAATGGTGTAACAATAGGCAAAGAACAGCTCAGTTTCTTTCTTTCTTTTTTTTTTTCTTTTCTTCTTGGCACATAATTAGATTCTTTCTTGCCATAAATCTACTTTTGAACAAGGGAGAAGATGGATACCTGAATGGATGTGCAGGTGGGTATACAGGTGTTAGATGCTGTTCTTCTAATAGAGAATGACTGTGGCATTGACTGGGAACTATAAAAACATTTGATATCTTAATTTTTGTAAAATTTCCCAGAATCTGATTATAACTGCCAATGTAAAATCATTGGCAGTTGATGGAAATAGGAAATGATTCAAAAAAACTGTTAGATACAAAGTTTTATTTTAAAGATAACCTTGCTGGGGATATAGGAGAAAGCAAGAATTAAGACTCCCTAAAGCAGATAAGTATTTCACTTGCAAAGAGTGTGTGTCTGATACGTTGTATAAAATGAAAACTATTTTCTTGTATATCAGAATATATTTTTCAGTGTACATGAACAACTCAGTATGTAAAGAAACCATATAGTAATATCTTTTGGTAAAGTGAAGGATTGCTTTATGTCAGCTCCTTTTGATTTTGATATTTGGTTCTCTTCTTTTTTTGTAAGAATAGTAGAAAATGTAATTCCTTTGTGCTTAAGTTAAGCAGGGAAATTAATAAATGTTAGAAATTAATCCCTGAGAAACTTTTTTTAAAAGAAGGTCTTTTAAAAATCTTTCAGGGCTGGCCAGATAGCTCAGATGGTTACAGCACAGCATTGTAACACCAAAGTTATAGGTTTGGATCCCCATACCAGCCAGATGCCAAAACAAATGAAATAAAAAATAAAAATATACTTTCAGATAATGTTTCTCTCCATATGTCTGTAGATAGATAAATGGATAAGCAGGGATAATTAGGAATTTACAACTGATACACCAAAGTTATAGGTTTGGATCCCCATACCAGCCAGATGCCAAAACAAATGAAATAAAAAATTAAAATATACTTTCAGATAATGTTTCTCTCCATATGTCTGTAGATAGATAAATGGATAAGCAGGGATAATTAGGAATTTACAACTGATATGTAGTGGTTTGGACTTCAGATTATAAGGATTTCTTGTCTAATATTATTATAGTATATTGGGCTTTAATTCCTTTTACTAAGTATCCTGAGGATATGTAATTTGAGATTTGTATTATTTAAATTGGCTGTCAAATTTTATAACAATCTCCACGGACTGACTTTTATAAGCCTAAGAATTCTGCTGGGCCACATGGCTCTTGTTAGGAGTTGGACAAGGTCCTACATCCTTTGTATGATCAGTGTTGACCATAGAGAGCACCTGTAGAGTCTGCATCACCCCAGCATGCTGTCAGTAGGTTGGGAGAAGCAAACATGGTAATAGGGCATTTTGTCTGCACTTTACCTAAGATGTGCAGCTGGCACTCTGGGGGTGGTTTAACTCTTACTCCATAGTTGTAGCTGTCTGTGATGAAAAGGATGGGTTAGGATTCCACGTCAGAGATTAAGTGTTTCTACTTCCTGTTTGGGAGGTGTGGGTGGGGAACAGGTGAGTTGAGATACATAATGACGTAAAGAGACAGAGAGCCATACCCAGGCATTTGAAACCAACTATTAAATGAAGAAAAGTTTGCTTGATGAAGAATAGAAGTAATAAATGGTCTGACTTTAGGATGTTGGTTCTAGTATTCGAATGTAACCTGTAACTTTGGTAAGCTTTTAGCCACTTAATAAATCCACTAGGGTAAGTGAAAATTGAAAAGTCTTATGAGTAATATGTTCTTTATCATCATAAGTGAGCAGTTTTTTAGCATTTTGATATAGTTTAAGGTACTTTAGGTAGAATTACTAAATACATGTTGATTAAATCACAGAAAGGACGTAGTCTATATCATTATATAGTCCACTTTTAGAATATATCTTCAGTATGTTTTCCTGTATTCATAATTGTTGGTTCAATATTTTTAATTGGTTTTATGTAAACCAATTCCGTCATTTCTTACATGGTGGCTATGTTGTTAAAAAGTTTTGTGGCGTGCCATTTAAGAAAGTAAAAATGTCAAAGCTCTCAGATTTATGAGATGATAAGAAAAATATTTCTAGTCTATTATCTATTAATTTTTTTTCCCTAAGTAAATGATTTCCTTAGTATATATTTTAGGTTTAAAAATCAGGGTTTTTTTTGAAATATAGTATTTAAGGATCCTCTTTTAAAATTTGGATGTTAGCATAAGTATATTGATTATTTTTATATTTGAAGTGAAAGTGATATTTTTACAAATACAATAATCATATATAACTCAATTTATTAGCAAGCAAAAATCAGTTTAAGACAGCTTAATCAAATTAGTTTTGGTTCTGAAGTATGAAAGGAAATAAATATTTGGGAGTTTCCGTTAACGTGCCGGTACTTACAAATACAATAATCATATATAACTCAATTTATTAGCAAGCAAAAATCAGTTTAAGACAGTTTAATCAAATTAGTTTTGGTTCTGAAGTATGAAAGGAAATAAATATTTGGGAGTTTCCGTTAACGTGCCGGTATCACCAAGTGAGTAGTCCTGGTGTCCCCTGGATTTCAGTGGCAGTGTTTGTTAGATAGTGAATATTTGGAAGAGGGTATATGTGATAGCTTCTGCCCTCTTAGAATTCATATCTTCAAATGGCCTTGTCTCTGTCACTCTTATACACATAAAAATAGTATACGTTATTTATTACTTTTAAGATTGAAATTCTTTATCTTGTCCTATACTTTTATTTTACAGTTTTTCACATTTAGTAGACCTAACATGAATTATGGAAATTGAGAGTCCTTATTCAGCTTACTTATCCTGGAAAAGATTAATATGTGAGATGTGATATAGAAAGTCTTACAGATTATAAGTTAACAGTTAACAGAGGGGAATAGTGGTAAATATTAAGAGTCATGAGGATGAAAGTATTGACTAGTCCTCTTCAGTGTTTGCAGTTTTTCTCTATATGCCTCTCTGTAGTTTTTTCTTTTTCTTTTTTTTTTCATTTTTTTTCCTCATGTAGGATTGTTGGCCACTAATTTTTAAAAATTCAGACCTGTGTCTTTTCATGGGTGGAATGTCTTATTCTTAAGTGTTTGAGTAAGATCATATTGTATTATTGTATTAGGGCCACTGAAACAGAGGGAGAAGGAATACAGATGGCCTAATATTGGTGAAATACTGCTATCTTTAAGAACATTGATTTTTCATGAAGCTCATTTTTGCCAAGAGTTGAACTTTAAATTGGTGTTGCTTTTCTGTTTTAGCATCAAAGCTGGACGGCTCTTATCCTACATTCCGTATCAGCTATACACCAAGCAGTCCAGCGTGCAGAAAAGTCTTAACTTCAATCCTGTATGCAAACCTGAGGAGCCTGGGCCTGGTCCAAGCAATATAGCCAAACAGCTCAACAGCAGGGTGTAAGTTTGTCTACTTTGGGAATACTACAAAGCTGGTTTTTAGCAGTGAGTATGACCCCTGCTTTGCTGAAGATAAAAACAAATATAAAACCTGGCTATTCACCTATAATAAATATGTTGAAATATGTGCATGTAGATGTCTTACCTAAAAATTATTTTTATGATGAAAGTTTCATAAATAAACTGTAAACAGGTTTTTCAGTTGTACTAGATTCTCATGTTGTACTAATGGATCTTAAATAGTACATTTTTTCATGAATTTTCATGAAAATTATTTCCTCACAAGTAATTTGCTATCAAATGTTGCTTTGTCAAAAATCGAACCAACTGCACCAACTGTACTTTCGTTGTGTGCCATGCATAGAAAGAAAATTAAGGAAAATGTTAACATTTCTAGGTTACTTTTGAAAAATTCAAAATTTATAACTATAATTCCAAATGTGTAAATATTTTATGTCAATGGAAGTATAGTTGGTGACCCTTGGATATAGACTGGGGAGTGAATCTAGACTTATATTTCATGTGGCTGATTTTTAAAAAATATGTTGATTGAAGCTTTAATTGCAATAATCCTGGGTAAACCGGTTTCACAGTTAATTGGTATGTTGCCCTAACTTGTATATCAGGTGCTTCATTATCATTGGCCCTCTCCTTATTTATTAAATTGTTTGCTTTGGGAATTGGGTGTATTTTTTTCCAGAAGACCAGGAGTCCAATTAACCTGGGAGGATCTAGTGTGACTACCTTCTGTAATTTTTGTTGTTATCATTTGTTATTTAACTTATATTCACTTATTAGCATATTCAGATGTTTCTCACATTACCTAAAATTTTAAATTTTTTAATAAGTGTTTATGAAAACAAATAATATGAAAAAACATTTCCATAGAATATACAGCTTTGTCTTTTTTTTTAACCCACACTAATAAAAGTAGAAAAGAAATAATGTGATTTTTTTTAAGTTCTTCTTTGTGACAGTTTTAAGAAGAATTTACATAGTAGATTTTACTTCTGAGCACATTCATGCCATTGCCTAATAAATGTATGTCTGCTAGTGATGTTTCCACCTCATCTGCTTTGCAAATGTCCATTTGTCCAGGCTGAGGAACTATAGTACAGAGAGAATGTATGTTAATAATGTATTTTCTTGCCAATATGTGCATTTCTGTTGCATGTGTTTCTATTTACATATAAAGAATCTGTGTGTTGCTATTATACATATAAAGAATCTATGTTTTTGACACAAAACTAAATGTAAGACTTTCCTGACTTACGTCACTTTTGTTTTCTGTGATTTTTTTTTTTTGGTGTGTTCAGTACTGTATCAATTTCTTTGAAGTGCTCTTATGTAACTTTGCTTCCTTGCTTTCTCTTTATCTCACAGGGCAGACTTTCTCTGACATGAGACAGATTAGGGTTTTTTTCCTTCCTCTTTTAGTCATTTCCAATTTGTCTTCTTTTTTCTTTTCACTGGCGTGATCATCTGTGAGGATTAGGTCTACTTAGAGTTGGCTGTCATTCCGTGAGATAGTTGGGCAGTGCCCGGACCAGCCCAGAGTTTGCATCTGATTCGTGTGTGACTTTTCTGTGTAGTCAGACTGTCATTACTAATAATAAACCAAGTTGGTATTAGGACGAGGGATTTTAGACAAAGCCTTGGTAATGACTGCGGTAGTCTCACCTGTGCCCTGGTCCTATGTATGGCACCCCTTCATCTTGAGTACGAGTTTTAATTGTGTTAATGCTGTGGACATTTCCAAGTGGAATGAATTACTGGTCTGTAATTTGGATTTTGGTTCCTGTTACTTAGACAGTTTTCATGAATGCAAATGAATTACGTCTTTATTACAAAGCATTACGAAGCAAACGTCAAGAGAAGCCAGGATGTGAACTTAATTTTGGCACAGGTCCTGCATTTTATAAGCCTATTATCAGGAAACTTGGTCCAAATTACCATGGACCACTGTGGCATCTAAATATGCTTTTCTTAGAAATGAAATGTCATTTCCCTTGTCAACAGGGCAAGTGTCCTCATTTTTCTAGGTGTAAATTTTACTGAACTACCTCTACACATTGACCTGGTTCTTACTTTATATCTACTTGTGTAACAGTTGGCCCCATTAATAGGTTAATCAGTATAGTCTGTCAGTTTTTTTACTGAATGAAACTAACTGGCCTCAGAACTTTAATCCCATTGTAGCAGTATTGGATTTAATGTGGTGAGCAGTACTTTACATAATTCCTGTACTGGCCAGCTGCCCAAAAAACCCCCCAAACCAAAAGTGAAACTAGGAATGAGAATTCATATAAATTTTTAAATCCATTTTATGAAAGTTTCTCATATTTTAGTTCAAATATTTATTGACTGTAGTAAATGCCAAGCTCTGTGTTTCGGAAGTGGGTATTTAGAGCTTTCAGATTCTAATTAATTCATTGTGGGTAAAGCAATTTAAAACAGTTTTTTGGAGTTTTCTTCAATCATGAAAAAGATTCCATTGTATTTCTTCTTTGGGACTGTCTAAAGTGGAAAAAAGCAAAACAAAACCCTAAACCTAAAATTAATGTTAATGTTCTAGAATTTTCCTAGTTACCTTGCTAATTTGGTTTAGCAAAGAATTATTTTGTCAGAACAGAAAGAATATAAAGTTTGTGGTTTATCCAGTTTTTAAAGAGAGAAATGTCAAAGTGTGCATCACTAAGAACACATTATAAGGGAAAAATTGGTTCAGCCTGAAAATCAGACATTATCAACTTAAATAAATTTTTTTCCCCTGCTTTAGAAATCATGTAATTAAGAAGATTGAGACAGAAAATGAAGTCAAAGTCAATGGAATGAACAGCTGGAATGAGGAAGATGTAAACAGTGATTTTAGTTTTGTGGATCTGGAGACCATTCCAGAATGGAAACAAAATGGAATTCCACATTCGAGAGACAGCACTGCCATTTTTAATGGACACAGTCCTAGCTCTAATGGTGCCTTAAAGACACAGGATTGCTTGGTGCCCTTGGGCAATAGTGTTGCGAGCAGGCTTTCTCCAGACTCTGCCCAGGAGGAGAAGGTGGCTGAGAAGAGCACCACTGACTTCAGAGACTGCGCTCTGCAGCAGTTGCAGCAAAGCACCAGAAGTGCAGATGCTTTGCGGAGTTCACACAGAACTAACTCTTTCTCATTATCATCTTTGCACAGTAATGCTAAAATCAATGGTGCTCACCACTCCACTGTTCAGGGGCCTTCAAGCACAAAAAGCACTTCTTCAGTACCTACTCTTAGCAAGGCAGCACCTTCAGTGCCATCCAAACCTTCAGGCTGTAATTTTATCTCAGACTTTTATTCTCGTTCAAGACTGCATCACATATCAACGTGGAAGTGTGAACTGACTGAGTTTGTCAATACCCTACAAAGACAAAGTAGTGGTATCTTTCCAGGAAGGGAAAAGTTAAAAAAAATGAAAACAGGCAGGTCTGCACTTGTTGTAACTGACACAGGTAGATACTAAAATCATTTTCCTAAGAAACAGTCATGCTTGATCATTTTTTTGTCTTATGCTGTCACTGGTATTCTGATCAATACTAAGTTCTCATAATATAAAAGTCTTTAGGAATGTCAGGTTATGAAAGTTACAGTAAGTGGAAAGCTTTCTTATTAAAATATTTTTAAAAATTTGATATAGTTGTGGCTATCTGAAAAATTTCAGGTAAACAGTAATATGGTTGGAATTCTGAGCATTCATTTTTTATATAGCCCTTACCAATTGTTGAAAGTTTGAGCTGTGAAATATAACATATATATTCAGTGTTAAAATATTTTTAAAAATTTGATATAGTTGTGGCTATCTGAAAAATTTCAGGTAAACAGTAACATGGTTGGAATTCTGAGCATTCATTTTTTATATAGCCCTTACCAATTGTTGAAAGTTTGAGCTGTGAAGTATAACATATATATTCAGTGCTTAAACTCCTCCTATAAGGATAAAATTGGTTTGGTGAGCATAATTGTTAATTTCTAGAAGCTTGCATTATACTGGTTTTTAAATAATTTTGAATATGCTGTTACAATGGTAAATGTTTAGTGAGATTAAGTATTTTTACATCTAAGTAGATTGGTTAGTTGTATTTTGTTTTTTAACACTTTCCTTGTCATCAAAAATAAACCCAACAATGGCAGGCTGTAATCTGTGCCAGTCATTATAAGTTAGTATCTGATTTGAGATTTTAGTTGCTTTTTACAGATTATAGGGGTTTTTTTTAGGGGAAGAATCTCAGAGATTATCTAGTATTACCCTTTAATTTTTAGCTGTGGAAACTGAGGTACAGAGAGAAGCTCATGGTTCTGCCCTACAAAATGATAGAGCCTCTCTATGTGGGTTTTTTCTGTTATGTTTTACTGTGTTTGATGTATTACTATGTGATTTTAGTAAAAAATGCTTTTTGGTATTTATGAATTTCAGAATAACATCATAGGTATTAGGTTATCCTTACATTGTGTCGGCCTTATAACCTGAAGGTCATTTAATTTTAAAAGCTTCAAAGAACTATTATGAATTAGTTCCATGAATGGGAATAAAATGGGAAATTTTTGTAATGTATGCAACCATTTGGTAGGTTATTTGCTTTATGCATTCTGTATGACTTGAATGTTTAAAACCATTATTTCGAGTTGTTTATATTATTTTTACAAAATACTTTTATGCAACAGAATTTATTTTATAAATCATTTCTCAAAGTAATATAGGGGAAGCAAGGGAGTACACGGCTTTGGAGTTAGATAACTTAGCCTAAATCTACATCCTGGCTCTGCCACTTGTATGCTGTAGGATCATAGGCAAGTTAGCTCACCTCTCTGCGTCTCAGTTTCCTCTGCATAGGAGTGACAGGTAGTCAGTGATGTTCACCTCGTAAGGTCATGAGCTTAAGAAAGATAACGTGAACAAAGGTTCAGTGCCTTGCATATAGTGAGAACTAGGTGAATGCTGTTTCACAGTCACAATTTGGCAAATGGAGTTGTCCAAAATGTTTAGTGGGTAAATCTATCAGAGTAAAATTCCTTTATAGAGATAAGAGCTTTTTATAAGTTCAGGGTTCTTATTTCCAGGACTTGTGTGTCTTGGAGGACCAGAGAAGAAGGCCAAGGATGAAACTGATAATAAAGGAAAGCTCTGCGTGTACTTTGGATTAGGGTTAAAATAACCCTAATGGATCTCTGTGTAGTTCAGGGTGCTTCATATATGCATCAAAGTTGATTTTTAATAGAACTTAATGGCATAAGGACTAAAAATCCATTTGTATACAGATTTTTGTTTTATAGACTATTTTTGAAGCATGGTTTACTTAGAACAGCAGCATGGTAGTATGAGGGCTCTGAAATCAAACTGCCTGGGATTGAATCCCAGCTCAGGCATTTACTGGCTGTGTGATTTATGCAAGTTATTAATCTGTAAAATAGGGATATAATAAGATTACCTACCACATATAATGTGAGAATTTAAGTAAATTAATGCATGTAAACCTCTTACAACAGTGCCTGACACCTACCAAGCACTAGATAATAGTAGCTATTTTTATTGTTATTTAATCAAGTGATGTTTGTAGACAGCGTGGAATAGTGATCATCAAAAGTTGCTTAGCTCCATGTAACTAAATGTATGAAAATGACCGCTGTGTGTTTTTATAAAATAATCAGCACACAGAAATATTTTAAAATAAGGCTTTTGATAAACTATTCTAATTTGAGATTTAATTATTTGAATATAGACTAGGAAAATGTGGTATCTAAACAATTGATTTAAAATTATGTTCGGAAACTAAATTTGTATCTCTGAATTACTTTTAGAACTAAAGAAACCTAAACTTGACTTCTGTTGAGGTGGTAGAAATAATCTGCAGTAGTTCTGTATTTTTAAAGACTTCATTCTACTTATAACCATTGTTTAAATCAATTTCTAAAATTAACTAGACCTAATTTTTTTAATATAAAAAATTAGTTTGGGGTTTGAATTCTCTCTTTTTCCTTCTAGGAAATATGTCAGTTTTGAGTTCACCCAGACATCAGAGCTGTATAATGCATGTTGATATGGATTGCTTCTTTGTGTCAGTGGGTATACGAAATAGACCAGATCTCAAAGGTCTGTACTCTTGTTTACATTTTAAGAAAATTGATGTATTGTTATAAATATATATGCTGAGGGATCACAGAATCTTTTTATAAAAAATATTTATCCTGGGCCGGCCCCGTGGCGCACTGGATGGTGCGCTGCTTGGGAAGTGCAGCGGCGCTCCCGCCCGAGGGTTC
>NW_007727521.1:655601-674767 GCF_000696425.1 Galeopterus variegatus
GGTCCCGTGGCCGGTCCCCGGTCCGGTGCGGGGGCAACACTGAGGGTTGCGATCCGTTGCCGGACACGGAAAAAGACAAAAAAAAAAAATTTATCCTGATTTTCCTTGGCATAATCAGTTCCTGCTTCCAAATTTGTTGGACTCCATTATCAAGAAAGGTGTAGGGAAATTAGAAAGCTTTTCTTTCTCCTTATAAAGATCAAGTTTTCAGGGAAGAATATTCATCTTCCACTAAAGGATGGTGTCATCTAAGGCTAAGATAGATGGGGACCTGCACTGAGCATTTTCTATATTTTTATCTGTATTTTTACTATTTGTTAATGAATGGAAATTTTATTGTAGCATATGTCTTTGAGACTTGGGTCACTATGATTTCTCTTGAGCAAATAACTGTCCTGGTGCAGGTGAACATCCCAACTTTTTAGTTGTAGAATAATTTTGTGTTATTCAATATTGCTAAAATATGTTAAGTACTGTGGGCAGTTTTTGTTTTAACAAAATTGCAGGTATTTGTGAACTGGTCAGTGCTTTAAAAAATATTTATTTTGGATTGTTCAGTAGTTATCTCTGTCTAAAAGAGATAACTGTTAGCATTTTCTTCTGAGAGTCTGTTCTTCCCTTAAATAAAGAATCACTGATTATGACACAGAAGCTGCTGGGTTAATACCAGGGCTTTATTTTTGTTACAGTAGTTGCTGCTCCCACTCTGAAATGAGTTTTTAGAATGTTGAAAGAATTGATTTTAACCTATGAGTAAATTTTTAATGCACTGTTGTTTTTCTTTCTCTTTTTTGGTCCTCACAGTGAATGCATTCAGTAAATATATATGAATTATACATGCTGTCATTTTACAAGGTTACAGTTGTCTTGTAACTCAACACATGCACAAAAGGAAATGATACAAGAAAGTAATTTTATAACGAGTAAAAACTGAAAGGCCATATATTCATGTTTGATTATATGGTCAGTCAGATTGTGATTCCTATGCATATATATTTAATTTGTTTCTTTTGCTGTAAAGTTGAAAGATAAATATAGATTTTAGCTCTACTTTTCTGATACCAGAAATATAAAGTCTAAATATTTAGTTTTTCGTTCCCTTCCCATCCAACCTGAATCTAGGATCTGAGTTACCTGTTTTTTACTGTAAGAAATCAAACAAAAACCATGGAAAGCTTAATGACAGGGTTGCTTTTAGATTGAATAAGTGTATCAAATTGTCACAAATACATAACCTTTTAGTTAGTTTGGGGTTTGAATTATCAAATTGTCACAAATAGATAATCTTTTAGTTTGGGTTTTATATCAAATTGTCACAAATAGATAACCTTTTAGTTAGTTTGGGGTTTGAATTATCAAATTGTCACAAATAGATAATCTTTTAGTTAGTTTGGGTTTTGTATCAAATTGTCACAAATAGATAACCTTTTAGTTAGTTTGGGAGGTGCTGAGAAACTTAGATGTCATTTGTGTGGTGATTGATAAACTTTATTGGTATTAGCTTCTTTAAGGATTAAAGGCTAAATATAAAGCTAAAGAAAAAATGTCACATTTTTAAAATTCTTTGCAAAATTTTCCTTTACATGTTGTTAACATTGCTGTACTTAGATATAAAAATAATTTAGTCTTTTCCTCACAGGAAAACCAGTAGCTGTCACAAGTAACAGAGGCACAGGAAGGGCACCTTTACGTCCTGGCACTAACCCCCAGCTGGAGTGGCAGTATTACCAGAATAAAGCCCTGAAAGGCAAAGCAGGTACAAATGAGCTCTCTGTGAAGTCGTGGTGCTCCTGTGGACGACTTCTGGATTTTGCTGTTGGTATTGTTAGAGAAATTAAAGCAGAGTTGCAATAATTAGCTTTTTCATTCAGGGATTTTAAGGATATCAATGATATCTTAAAGTAAAATCTGAATATAATACAAATTGACTGGTTTATAGTTATGCTTTCTTGAATTGGAAGGTGATATTTTTTTGGAACAGAAAGTGAAGAGTGTTTTAAAAGGTGTGATCAATTTGCTTTGTATAAATTTAGACTGGGGATGAAAATCTTGGACATCATTTTGTAGAGACCTCTATCTAGGCTTGGGAGTTAACTACTAGTCATTTGGCCCGTGTATCACACTGAGGACCCTAAAGTTCGTGTTGCTCAAGATTTGTATGAAGTGGAATAAGAAATAGTTAAACTTTAATTTGTTGGAATAAGAATGTAAATACCAGTAATCATTCCCCATATTATTTACTGAACCTATTTCATTTGAGAAACAACTTTTCTTGCCACTCTTGGTTTTTAAATTCTGGATACTAATAAACAAAAATCATGAGTTATGCTAATCAATACTTAGATTTTCATGTATCTATTATTTTTTCCCCAGGTAAATTACATGAGAAATGTTTGCTTAGAAATTAAAATCTTTGACACTAATTAGTTTCCTCATGGATGTCTTGCAAAGCTAATTTTTTTTAAAAAAATTGATCTTTCAGAAAAATACTAATCAGAAAGTAGTGAGAAATTAGACACATAGTGGAGTGAGGCATGAAGTTTTGGTTTATCCCAATTATTTCAGTTCCCTGGGTTGTCGGTTGTAAAACCTTGGGGTTATTTTAGAAATGACCCCAGTGAAATTAAGGCAAAAAGAAAGCCAATGGACATCTTTAAGGACTTTTTTTGTGATTACAGTCTTTTTGTTGGTTGTGATCATGTTTATTTGGTGTAAGTATGAAAGAAAATAATTGGAAGTACATATTTATGCTTTGTGTGTACATATATTTTTCAAGTTTTCTAAAGCTTTTCTTGGTCTTTAAATCTTTTCAGAGATTTTTGAGATTGTAGAATTTTGTGTCATGAGTAGATCTTGGGGTGGCTGTTATTGAACTTGTTGAGATTTTGTCGTATTGTGGTGTGGGTGGTTTCTTAAGTATTGGTAGTGTGGTTTTGTGGTAGGTTGGGCTTTTTTTTGTATTTTATATGTGGTATTATTAAAAAGATGAAATGTTAAGATCTAGAAAACAAGAAATAAACTTAAAGAAGCTCACAGTACTTGTCACATATTGGGCACTTAACTGAATGAGTTTTGAAAGAAGACAAAACACGTGTTACTCATTTGCTTCTCTCAGTGATTCAGTGCTCGGGGTCTCTCTGGTGGGTAGAGTCTTGAGTTGGTTGCGCGTGTCCTCATTTCAGCAGTCTACATCTAGAATTTTGAGCTTGGCAAACACGCGTTCATTAGGAGTAGCAGAGAGCTAGTCCTCTTTTATCCTTCCTTTCATCACAGACAATCTGACCATAAATGGTTTGTTAATAGAATACTGTCATTGGTTATTTGTCTTCATTAATTTAGTCACCAGATTTTCATAACATTTTGATGACCTTTTATAATTCATATCCCCTTCATCTCTAAACCTGGGTGGTAAATCATAGGTAAATATCAGGAGAAATATTTGTATTTCACTTGCCATTGAAAACTGACAAAAATAGATTTTCCTCTCACTAGAAAAGGTGAACATAATACTTCGTGTTTTATACTCTTGCTTGTACCTTGATGTCATTCACTTTTATATCCTAAGCCTTTTGACCCATTAGGAGCTAACCAAAATATTTGCTACATATAAAATGAACAGATTGTCCTTTATTTTAAAGTTTGATTGCAACTAAGCTTATGTTCAGAACTTGTTTTTTCAATGCCTTTATTCCCATTTCCTTGTTATTTTCTGATCTTTCTTTCTCTGGGTCATTGTTAGATATGGCACTAAATATAAAAATATTGAGGATCATTTTAGGATTTAGAATCCTTGGGTTCTGTACACTAGCTTTAAAAAGAAAAGTTTTAATGTTTCGGCTTGTATGTCTAGGCGAAGAATTAGGGTAAATAGCATCTTCAGTCCTTTTAAGAAACTTCAGCTTCTTAGGTTTCATATACGAAAACTCAATTACCTAGGGGATCTTCTCCATCTGTGACTTCCATTGGAAGCTGTTTCCCAAGCAGTACTCAGTTAGTGACACCCCTCATTGATGATCTTATTGTTTGGAACCATTCATACTCCAGATTTCATGGTTGGGGCCTTTTACCCCTTCCTGGATTCCCAGGATGCATATGTTTTCTATCCCTTCAGCAACTTCACTTTTCATTCTAAAGAACAACAGTTTTTAAAATCGTATTAGTCATAGATTTATTCTCAGCGATTTCTTTTTCACAGACTTGGGTCCTGGCCTCTGATTTCTCCAACCGTTCCTCCACATTCTCCATGTGCCCGTCTAGTTTGTCAAGTTTTGATGAGCAGTTCTCTACTTTGCCCTCCAGTGAGGACAGTGTGTCCCTGCATTTCCCCGAATCTCACATGAAGCAACTCACTCCGCTCGTGGAGGGACCCACGCACTCTGCTGCACTGTGGAACAGGTCAGCCAGCCCAGAGAAGAGGAGCACCATGGTGCTGCCTCGCAGGCCAGGGCATGGGGGCGCATGGACCACAGAGACTGTTCTCCCTGCGAGCATGAGTTTTCTGTAATTTGCAAAACAAGTATCTTAGGTTAACTAGCCCTTCATATATAAAAGTCACATAACTCCCCAACTTTTAAGGCATAACTCAATGGTTACATCTTTGAAGGGCAGCTGGTTGTGGCTGTTCGGGCTTCAACACTTTTTTTGGTCTAGTAGCACCCACTGTTGAACTAGACCCTCTATTGGTCTAGTAGCACCCTCTGTGATGCTGACAGTCCTGAAACTCTTACAGATTTTGTAGTGGACTAATAAAATTTATATTTAGCCTTTTAAGACCCTTCAGAAACACTGGTAATCTGCTCTGCATTGTCTTTAATTTGTAATAGGGTAGCATATGTTATTCACATTATATCAGGAACTAAAGCTCACATTACATACTCTACTGTTTTTATTTTTGATGCAAGTAGGATTTGACCCCACTGAGGTGCTGATCCTCAGAGTTTGATTTGCATTTATGCTGTCTTTATGTGAGTGCTGGAATCCAGAAATGCTTGTGTGGGTTGCATAGTTAGGTAAAAGATGTTGATGATTACTGGTCAAACCAGGAGGTGTTGTTTCAGCCCACAAAGCCAGATGCTTTGCCATGTTTTTCTGGCAAATGATAATGCATTAACTTAGCTGAATTTTCATGGAAATTTAAGTCTCTGAAATAGAAGAGAAATGCTGGTTTTGTTAGTTATATATTGTTAGAGTGTACTCAAAATAGGTTTGTCTAGAATTAGCTGAAGTGGTATATTTTGGTCTTGTTTTACTACTCGTATTTTTGTTTATGACAGTAGAAGTATGGCTGAGATGGTGGTTGTAGAATGTGGTGTTTTCTACAACACACTGTTCTTGGAACCTCGTAGTAGTATTCCAAGAGACTTTGTGTTTTAATCCTTGAAGTTGTGTCTGTGTTTTAAGCTGTTTCTCAGTTCCTAGTGAAGCTCAGGGTGGTAGAAGAGGTAAGATGGCATGCAGCCAGGAGGCTCCCTAGATTGTGGCTTTTGTACTCCTGTGTGAAGTTGTAGATCTGGTTTGGATTTAAGAGATATTGATGAGCTGTCCTATTTAGGCTAGAGTTGTGTTCTGTAAAGCAGTTGCTATTCTGATCACACTTGAATGTTTTTAATTGAACATGCATTGTTAAACCAAAAATAGAATTATCTGAAAAGGGGTATAATGTTGTGTGGCTGTTTGACCTGATGTGTGTTTAGAAGAAAAAGCTTAAATTTAGGATACAATGTACTAAATTATTGTTTGATCAAATGGTAGGAATTTGATGTGTAAACATGTTAATTAGCTTTAAGTTCTGCAGATAGTTCTTTTAGGAAACAGTGGAGAGCATTCAGAAAAATTTATGTTTTCCATTAACTTTTTCCCATTACAGAGATCTTTATGATCCTTTTAAGGAATAGGAGGGGGTTCATCTCCCTGATCACTTCTCACCCTTGTCCACCTCAAGGGATTGTGTGTTATAGGATATATTTTATCTATTTTAAAAAATCTCTATTATTAGAACTGGACACTTTGAATTTATTATGATAATAAGTTTTTATCTGACTGCTGATGAAGAACATAACGAAGCAAACCATTTTAAAGTTATAGAGAGTTTTCTTTTATTAAATAAGGAAGTAATACCAACAGAGATAGGTATATTTGGAATCTAATAAACATTTGTGTATGAAAAGAATGGAAAACAAATTTCTTGAGTAAAAGTTAAGGAAAATCAGTTTTTCATATATAATCATTAAATCTTTATTATTTTTAAAGCAGATATACCAGATTCATCAGTGTGGGAGAATCAAGATTCTGCACAGACAAATGGGATTGATTCTGTGTTGTCAAAGGCCGAAATTGCATCTTGTAGTTATGAAGCCAGGTATGTAGCAGTTAAGTGTGTTGTAATTCTTAATGAATAATTTGGCTAATCACTTTCATATGATCTTTTGAAGTCAATTCAGACACATTAGCCAGGCCTTTGATTTAAGTATGTTACAGACATGTTATAGAAAGAAATGTTTTTAGTCTTAATCCCTCGATTGGACCTCCCTCTCCCCTCCTCCCAACAGATAGGTTAGATAACATTAAATAAGTAACTTAAAAATTCCCTGATGAACCAGTAGTTCCTACAGTGGAAACCAAAAGAAATTGAGCATTTTATCATTTTTATTGTCTTTTGAAGCATGAAACTAAAGAATTACATTTTTTTGAATGAGAGAGGGCCTTAATATTTACCTACTCTAATCTTCCTTTTTTACAGCTGCGAAATTCCTTGTAGAACTTCTGGTATTCAGTGTTTTGGGGTTTTTTTTAAAATAATTTGTTAAAACTCAACTGCCTGTTAAATTATAAGTAAATAATTCCACATGGGCATGCTTAATAATATCCTCACTTAAAATTGGTGAGAGTGTTGTCAACTGGTTAGCACCAACTTTATATACAGGTCTTTATCTTACAGTAACCTTAAAGCCTAATTATAATTGGCTATTTCAGTATGAGAAAGAAACACATGTACATATGTATTCCTCATACTTCAATAGAGTCGGTCATTTTGAAATAATCAATTATAATAGTTGTAAAAGTTGAAGGAGTGTTAATTAAAAAAAGAAGTCTTTAGTTTTTTTTCTTTCCTGGTAACTGAACACAGACATTTTTACCTTTATAACACAGAAAGTACTTACACATTGTTAGCAAGTGTTACAGTATTCATTCATTCACCCCTTGGTATCCATGAGGATTGGTTCCAGGACTTCCTGCAGATACCGAAATCTATAGATGCTCACCTTCCCCGGTCAGCTCTCCACATCTGTGAGTTCCACATCCATGGATTCAACCAACTGTGGATTGAAAATATTTTCTGCAGATGCTTAACCTGTGGATATGGAGGGCTGACTGTAATTACAAAAAGAACCCATCTTAATTAAATCAGTTACATTTTTTCAGTCTTTGATTCAAAGTTGGGGTTATTCAAGGAAGTCCAATCTGAACAAAAAATATTTGAGCTTAACATCATCTACCCAGAATATTTATTTGAAATCTTGCTAATTATTTTATTAAAAGGATATTTAAGTAAAAAAGCATTGTGTTCAAACTATAAAATATTTTAAATTGTTTTCCATTTATGATATGTCAAACTCTTACTCCCAGGCTGACTGTGCCTTTTTTATTAACAGAATTATGTTTTAATCTTTTTCATTGTCAGGTGATAATGTGGCCAAGGAATTGAAACTTACTTTTTTATTTTTTATTTTTTATTATGAATATTCATGAGATACAAGTTATCAGAAATTTGCTTTTGTACCCCGTGTCCCCTCCCAGTTATCCGCCACCCCCCCCCAACCTTGCTTTGTAGCCCTACCAATGTTCCCTCCCTCTGCAAGACCACCACACTACTATGGAACTTACTTTAATAAATGAAAATTAGGTTAAATACAAATGCATTTTGGATTGTTTATACTACTTTTTATTAGCATAGGCAGTTCAGAGCTGAAGTGTTGTGCTCAGTAGGATAGTTTTTTTTCCCTCCTAGTAAGTTATTGAATGGTGACTTGTACTTCTGATGGATAGACAGTTGTGCTAAGTATCTGGAGGCTGTGATGAAGCCCAGAAATAATGTTAGTCCTTGTGTTTGCTGATTGGTGAAATGAGAGCTCCACCCTTGCCAGGCAACCTCTACAGGGTCTCCCTTCATGCCCAGTTCCCCCAAAATGAATACTGTATGGTGAGTACCCAGGCTGCCTCAAGGGTAGAAGCTCCTGATGGCTTTGGACTCCAGGCGCCACAGTTGTGTCTAGGCTCTAGGCTTCTTCTGGTGTTTGGATGGTGCTATCGACCCACATGTGGTGACTGTCAAACTGAGCTTCTTACAGAATAATTGGGGTGACAATATATGAGGGTCAAATACTACATAGCAAGCCATTTAAGTGCCACTTAAATGGCAAATATTCATTTTAAGGAGATGTGTAAAGTGACGAAAGGTGTTAGAGTGTGAGTTGAAAAAAAAAAAAGCCTACAGCTATGGAGTTTTTGTCCTTTTGTAATTTTTCATTTTCTAGAAAGCTATTCCTAATGAAAGTATCTAGAAAATTTCTGTATATGCTTTTTTGTGGCTGTCCAACAGGTATATTTTCCCTATGTAAGATTTTTTAAAACAAGTATAATTAATAATTGCATTAGAGAAATGTTTCTGAAATTGGAATGGGTACTAGATTATAGTGATGGATTGCCTAGTTTTTTCATTGGCGAGTTTTCAAAAGACATTAATGATGGGATCAACAAAGGATAGAATGTGAATATGGGATGGTGGAAATCATACAGAAGAAGTCTGTGTATGTGTAGGTCACAGTATGCATTACCATTAGTAGTTTTACCCATACTCATAAAGAACAAGCTTTGTACATAATATGTGGATGCATAGGTAATGATTTACAAATACCCTAGCATCACAGGTTTTTAAGATCGAATAATTTTTAAACCTCTATGTTCACATGCTTTTGTAAGGACCCTTTACTGTTCTTACTTATCAGTGAGATAGATGTCTTTTAGTATGTTGAATGGGCAGTGACAGTGGTTTGATGGTTAATTTTTTCTATATCGTCTAATCCAACATTAGATACAATTGTCTGAGCAAAGTGTATTGCAAGAAAGAGTGTGCTGTTGAATGGGCAGTGACAGTGGTTTGATGGTTAATTTTTTCTATATCGTCTAATCCAACATCAGATACAATTGTCTGAGCAAAGTGTATTGCAAGAAAGAGTGTGCTCTATGCACTTTAAGCCTGGGAATAAACTATTTTTGCAGTATACACTTAACGAAGTATTGGTAATTTATCCTGCATGGGATTTTAGTTGGTAGAAATAGATTAGTCATGGTAGCAAAGAATCACTTCAAACTTTAGTAATTATCTGTACTAATTAATTTTCTGTGAAACAGTTCTAATTTCCCAACCATAAACTCAAGGTATTAGGCTTTCCTTAGTTATAGAAATCCTCTTAGGTTTTCCTATTTTGTTTGTAATTTCCTTATAGTGTCACATGGCTCTTAAACGTTTCTCTCTGGGAAATGTGCATAAGTACATAAGTAGGGTGTACTGTTTTTTTCTAAGTAATGTGGCTCTGAAACTTTTTATATAAATGAAAAATTTGAAAATGAAATTATTAAAAATATAAGAACATGATATAGGAATTATATATATAACATTCCTTTAAAAATGAATAATTACCTTTAATTTGTAAGTTTAGCTTTTATACACTGAACCTGTGTATCTAGCATTTTTATTACCTGAAGTTTACCCTTTTCTATGCTAGACCTTTTTCCTGCTATAATCATTTCTGATAAATGTTCTGAACTATTTATATGTTCAGAAATTTTCTGAACTATTTATATGTGTATATGTGTGTGTGTGTGTGTGTGTGTGTGTGTGTGTGTGTGTGTGTGTGTATATATATATATAAACAATCAAACTATTATATATACAAGGGTACTTCAGAAAGTTCATGGAAAAATAGAATTAAAAGGTAATGGAATCTTTCCATGAACTTTTTTTTTTCCTTTTTGTATTTTTTTACTGACCGGTAACGGGATCGCAACCCTCGGTGTCGCGCCCGTACCGGGGACCGGCAACGGGATCGCAACCCTCAGTGTTGCGCCCGCCCCGCGCTCAGCCAATGAGCGGGAACCAGTCTCCACATGGGATCTGAACCCTCGGCGGGAGCACTCCCAAGCAGCGCACTCTCCAGTGCGCCACCGGGCCAGCCCTTTCCATGAACTTTTTGAAATACCTTCATATACTTCCGTGCATTAGTAAATAAAGCTTGTTGACTATATATCATCCTATTCTAAATGACACAGGGTCATTCTCATGAACATCACGAGGTCTGTTTTGTTTACCATCTTATGCCCACCACCTGACAAAATGCCTGAGATATAAGTATTTGTTGAATGAATAAAAGAATTGTTTTGTCTTGTTTTTACCATTCTGTTTGTCAGTCATCACTTACTTTACTATTTTTTTTCCTTCCTGTTAGATATTTTTCATCGACTAGGGACTTGGCAATGAGGCAATTTATTACTGTTTTTGTGTACATAAAAAATGCATGTGATTTTACCTTTACCCCTGAGTAACTTGGAGGACTCTTCCTTCTTGGCTGTCAATGGTGGTCTGAATGTTGGGAGGGGTGCCAGAGGCCTCTGAGTAATTGAAGACTATTATACCTACGTTTCTTAAAACAGGGCACACCTCCGTACTAAGTAAGAATTTAGTAATATTTATTAATGAATGTATAGAATAACTATTGTCATATTATGTAATAATATTATATAATCTGGTGAAACAGTGCTTTATTATTTTGTCTGTGTTTTTACTATATTTTCTTGATTCTTTACAGAGTGATAAAATGGAATTTTATTAATTATATATAATTCCCTAAGTATAGTTTTTTGCTGAATGCCCCAAATATCAAAGATAATGTGGGGCATTGAGACATGCAGTAGATTTAAAATTTACCATTTTCAATTAGGTTCCTCAAAGTTCTGGAACCCTGGCTCCTGCCCAGAGTGATGTCCTACCATATACAATGCTGTTGGCATCTCAACCACTGTGGAGCCACTTCAGGAGCATGGAATTGGTCAATTGGGAATTGGGTGGTAATAGGATGAGTACATTTTGTCTGTTTGTCACATAGCACCGTTTTGTGTAGTTCTTTTGTTTATATTCTTTGTCTTTGGGGGATGAAACCTGGCCAAACTGTGCCATGTATTAGGGGAAGAAAACCTCTTTTGGACAGCATATTCCTGCTCTGTGGTGGTGGATCGCAACCCTCGGTGTTGCGCCCGCACCTCGCTCAGCCAGCGAGCGGCCGGTCTGTACGTGGGATCCGAACCCTCGGCGGGAGCGCCACCACGCTCCCAAGTGGCGCACTGTAGCAGTGCGCCACCGGGCCGGCCCTGGATTGGAATTTTTTAACCTGGTTATTCTCTTTTATTACGTTTCATTATAATTTTACTCAAAGTTAGAACTGATAGTGTGGTAATAAAAAGAGACACTTAAAACGCCTTTGTCTTCTTAAAATCATTAGATATATCAAAAGTCAGTCTTTAGTAATAGTTTCAAAATTGTTGATCAATTGGCTTGAGAAAAGATTAATTTTAAAAATATTTATAGTGTAGGTACATTTAATGCTAACTCAAAACTCAGAATTTTAAAAAGTATATGAAGGTGTGTGTGCTTTAAAGCAGGGGTCAACATAATTTCTTTGTAAAGAGCAGCTAAGGTCTCTGTCACAACTATTCAACTCTACTTTGTAAATTGAAAGCAGCCACAAACAATGTAAGTAAATGGGCATGGCTGTGTTCCATTAAAAGCTTATCAAAACAGACATCTGGACGTTGGGCCAGGAGGTACACTTCTTGCCACTATCTTCATCTCTACCTCTTCTTTCTTAACGCTTTATTTGAACACCAGTATCCATTAGGTACAAAGGACTCCTAGATGGTGCTAATCTCACAGAGGAATAATATCCAATCCCTGCCTTGCGGGAGCTTACTTGAGTAGGGGAGAGAAAATATAAAAGGACAGATTAAGTTATCTGGCATCAGTGTGTAGGATTGAGTGCTGAATGGTAAGCCAGTTATAATTACAGTTGTCCTTAATATCCTGAATAGAGCAATGCTGTTATTACCAAGTGGAAAGTGCTTTAACTCCTGTTTCAAAGATGAGGTCAGTGGTAGCATCCAAATGAGGGCTAGGAATGGGTGGCTTAGCTCAGCAGTGGTCCTGCTGTATTGTGGGTATCGAGACCCTGGAACAGACCACCAGCCTGAACCTCAGATCAAGAGGATTTGAGGGAGAGCTGCGACACATAGTGGTCCTGATACAATGTTAGCCTGTGGAGACATTTTCAGTGGCACTTTTCTATGCTCAGGGGAAAAATTAGCAGTGTTATTCTCCTACCACCCTTTGGAAATCATGTCTCAGCTTCGTATTCTCCCTGCCTCGGGGCGACTTACACCCTGAAGTAAAGGTCCTCATATTGGGTATGCCCTTCTGTTACTATAAATTTCATTATTTAAGCCTAAACAAAAGATACTCATTTCTTGAATGATTAGAGATATTAATCTGGTTTGTAACCTACATTAAGGTGTAGGTGAGAGGTGAGGCCTGGCCCTGTTAGCATATATTAATTACCAAGTAGGTTGTGGAAGACTTGCTTTTGATCCTGAAGCCTCTTTGGTTGCCTCCCATTTCTGGCCCAGTTCTGTGTTGTGGTTTTGTAGTCCTTATATTTAATTGGCATTGGAGCCTTATAACAACTCGTCTTCTTTTCCTTACTCTAGCTAATTAAAACAAGTCCTTTATGTGGATACAAAAAAAAAAGTATTTCAACATGCAAGAAATGTAGATGGGATTCTCTTAGGCAGGCGGTTTGGGGTGATTAGCTACTTTATCTTAGTGCATCTTAGGCCTGCTACAGTGAATGATTTTTGATTGGTACTTTTGTTTTAGGAGAGCAGCAATGACTTATTTGACTGATTAATGTAATTTTTCTGTTCCTTAAGGACTCTTGTAAACCATGTTTGAAAATTTTTTAGATTAAATTTTTTAACAGTTCTAATTCATCCACCACTTTTCAACTATTCAAAGGTTTAGAGAGGTATTCTTAGCATAGAGAAACTGGAATGATATCTTCTATTTTTCGTAGTTAATATGGAAAATGAGAACATACTAATTAAGTTTGGAGCTAAAAGTTAGGTGACTAAATAATGGCACTTTGGTCAGTTTATCTAAAATTATAATTTTTTTTAGTATTTTAAGCCTTGTTAAGGAAATATTGAAGAAAGGTACCATAGGAAGACTGTATTTTGCAACGCTCGTGTCTACGAGATGTTCGCCATGGCTATAATTCATTGCCTTTGCTTTGTGTTGATAGCTACACGCATAACATCGAAGCTGTCAGTTGTGATGAAGCACTGGTAGACATCACCGAAATCCTTGCAGAGACCAGACTAACTCCTGATGAATTTGCAAATGCTGTCCGTATGGAAATCAAAGACCAGACTAAATGTGCTGCCTCTGTGGGAATTGGTTAGTATCTAACTTATATGGTACTATTCATTTTACTCAAAAGAGTTGCTTTAGGATCCTAGAATATCATGTAATTTTAAGGAGTTTTTGTTTCTTTAGCTTACTACTTATTGCATAGGTAGACCTCTTCTAAAACAGTGTTTAACATTGCCTGCAATTAGTGATACATGAAATAAAAGTGTGGGAAATGCCAATTAATGGTTGAAAATATCTTTGCACTAACGTTGGAATATTTATTTGTTCTTCAAAAATGAGAGTTGAATTCAATATTTGTAAACAATATTTATTTTTCAAAAGTGAACAGAAGCTGTATTTAAAGCAGGTGGTGGTGTGCAGTTTGGAGTGAAATGCCGCATGTGAGTCTTGTCACTATTCAGCTGCCTGGAATGCGCAGCCACCATTCCTGTCTTTACACTCTCAATTCTAGAAGTCGCCACCACTGACCGGTGCTCTCAGTGACTGTCCGGTTTCTCCCCATGTCTACCTCATTCTGTCTTTATACCTTGCCCTTTGTTTCCTTGGCCGCTCCCACACTTATCCTTCTTCTGTTGACTCTTGCAGCTGTGCCAGGAGCTCTTGCTGTTACACATATGCTTTCCTAAGTCACCTCTTCCTTTCTGAACCTACTCAGTACCTTCTGCCAGGATACCCTTTTTCTTGCCACTCTTTATAAAGCAGAACCAGTTTTGTCTCCGTTACTCATATGCCACATACCCTTCTTTCTCTGAAGTTCCCTGTCTTTGTATGCATGGGATTTATAAAGGTGACTGAGTGACAACACAGAGAGGCTACTAATACCATTGAAAGAAGAATTCATTAATTCCATTTCCTGAGAGGAAGGGGCTCACCACGCCATGCAGGCCACTGTGGAAGTGCCAGGATAGTCAGGAGGCAGAAGCCAGAGGAGCGGCAGAAAGCCTGGGCCAGAGACTTTCTTGAGGTTCCCATGGGAAAGGCAAGGCAGGGCAGGGGATTATTATTTTAAAAATTTAGAATTGGCTAGTTTATTTTTGGCAGGCTTTGTGCTATAGGGGTGGTCTCTAGGTGCCTGGTACTTGGCCCTGGGATGATTTAAGGAAGGGAAGGTATTAGCTTGGTTTGGAAGAGTTTGATAAGGAGGTGGTTAGGGGTGGTTGGCTTGCATATGAGAGGCATGCTTCCAAGTAGGTGGTTTACTTCCTTTCGGAATTAGCTAGCCTTGGAGGGCAGTCTCTCCCCAACAAGCAAGATTTTTAAGTTGTCAAAACATCGTAAGTCACAGAAAATAAAAATACATTATTAATACATTTGTAGCATCCCTGCAGTTACTGGCCAGCCTGCCTTTTTCTCTTGTTGTTGGTCCACAGATCCTTCTCAGCATTTCATTTAGGACTTACCGTCTGTATTCTGTATTCTAGTGTCATGCACAATTTTAGTTTTTGTTTTTAATGGTACTTGTTTTTAATTTACAAGTGATAATATGAATATGTTCTTTTAAGTTCAAGCATATAATTAAAGCTAAAATCCCATTTGATATTTCCACTCCTCAGTGGCTTTGCCTTCCCCAATGCTCACCACTTTTATAATTTTGGAGTGACTTTCCAGAACTTTCTCTCTTCATCAATCTCTGTTTACCCTAGGAAAATATATAGTTTTATGTATGTCTTCCATAAAACCAAGACATGTCCTTGACGGAAGCCTTCCCTAATATCTGGAGATTTTAGTGGCACAGAAGCTCACCTAGCAGCTGAGCCTTCTCAGTTCTGTCACCTTTTCCTCGACAGGGCTTTCGTAGCCTGTGCCTGTACCTGCATCATGGACCTCGCTGCCCCTCTACATGTTTTGAAGACCCTGCTGCCCTTAGTTCCCGCTGCACATGTTCTGGCTCTTTGGGCTTTCTTTTTCCCTTTGTGCAGTAGACTCCTTTGGCCTCATTTCCCTAGCTAGCCTGGATCCCTTGTTGGGCAAATGAACTAGTTTCTGGTCATTACCCTCAATTCCTATAAACTCCCATTCTTTTTTTTTTTAATTTGTTAACTTTTTTTTTTTTACATTCTATGATGTTGTGAAGCAGTTGGGAGGGAAGGGGAGAGGGGAAAGGGGAAGGAAATGGGATGGAAGGAGGAGGGGTGGGGTTGAGGCCTGTGCCACCCCCCTCATTCCCACATGGGAGACCGGGGGCTTCCAGCAGTGGCTTGGTCATTGCTGGGCTGGGTGCAGATGTTACGGGGGTGTGGCTAAAGCCCTAGCCCCCCACCACCCCAGCTTGAGAGCCTTCTTGTGGCAGCTTGATAGTCTTCGCTGGGCTGGTTGTGTGTGTCGGGGGTGTGTGGCTGAGGCCAAGGCCAAGGCCTCCCACCACCCCGCGTGGGATAGCCTGGGGCACTTCCTGCAGCGGCTCTGGGCTGGTTACAGTTGTTGGGGTACACTCCCATTCTTAAGATCAGGGCTACTTTCTCTATTTCTATGCCTAGGTGGATGCTGAAATGACACTTGTTTTAGAGCAAAGAGAAACCTCTGTCCAGCAACCATACTGGTTATAATCTGGAGCTTAAATTCTGCCAGTTTTATACCTTGTTTGAAATGATCAAAACTATATTATTTTCATTGCTTTTAGAAATTTGAGAGGTAACCTGTCTGGACAGTTTTCTGTATTTAGTAAGCAAATAGTTTTAAAAGTGGAAAATGTATTAGCTGTATTAGGAAAAATAAAACCTAAAGATGAAATGTGTTTTTGTTAACTCCAAACATTGAAGAAAAACTTCCATCTACATCTTCCTCACTTAAGGTGCAGGATATTTAGTTATTTTGTATTTTGTGTAATTACCTATTTGTTGTACAGTAGTCCATGTCAGCTTTGCAAAGGTCCAGTGTACATTTATAATGAAAGTCTTTTAATTCATCTATTTGTTAAAATGGATTTGGTGGTACTTTTATATGCATATTTTAAAGCCTGATAAAAGTATATCTGAATAAAAGTATATCTGAACTTAGAAATTTCTGTGATAGGCCATAAAATATTAAATGACCCAGACATCCTTTTATGGTGGGTTAGTTTTAAAGCTTCCTGACTCCCTAGTAAATAACTTAAAACAATCTATTAGTGTGAGAAATGTGAAATTTGACATTTTTGAGGGTCAGTTTGAGGTATAATTTGAAGACTAGCCTTATAAAATCAAACTAGCAAATTACCTCATTAGAAAACGCAGTTTGAGCAGTTTTAATAAGATATCTTATTGCAGTTTTATACAAGAAGGAACCAGTGTATTTAAAACTGCATGTAAAATTTGAGTTTAAGATTATTATACTAGTCATCTCTATTTTGCTTGGGCTGCCATAACAAAGTATACAGACTGGGTGGCTTAAACAACAGACTTTTATTGTCTCTCAGTTCTGGAGGCTGAAAGTCCAAGATCAGGGTGTCAGCAGGATTGGTTTCTCTGTCCTTCACTTACGGGTGGTCGTCTTCTCCCTGTGTCTTCACATGGTCTTCCCTCTGTGTCTGTCCTCATCTTCTCTTCTTATAAGGACACCAGTCATATTTGATTAGGGCCCACCCATATGACTTCATTTTACCTTAATTATCTCTATTAAAGATTCTATGTCGGGCCGAGCCCGTGGCGCACTCAGGAGAGTGCAGCACTGGGAGCGCAGCAGCGCTCCTACCGCGGGTTCAAATCCTATATAGGGATGACTGGTGCGCTCACTGGCTGAGCGCGGTGCAGCTGGTCTCAAAAAGGACAAAAAAAAAAAAGATTCTATGTCCAAATGCAGACACACTATGCAGTACTTGGGGTTAGGACATCAACATTTTGGAAAGACATAATTCAGTCCAAAGCACTATCTTTAAACTGAATAGATTTTGAAGTTGTTGTTGTTTTAAACTGAAGTAGAGAAGTTTTAGCTCCTTGACCTAATAATTTTGCCATTCACCCTGATTTGCTTCCTGGCTGGAAAGACTTTATTTCATGACAGGCAAGCGTGAGGTTACATGTTACCATTCTTTGAACTGGCTAAGCTTTGAGGCACAAACTTGACTTCCCTAAGCGACATCCAAAAGATAGAGGCAGCGAAATTGGCTCCTTCTTCTCTTCAGAAACAGGTCTTACAGCACTGGTAATAATAATGGTTCATGTGATTTTCATGTGTTTAAAACTATTGCCTTTTATAAAATCCCCAAATTCTTAATCTGACTGATATAGAACATTCAGGTGTGCAGAATGTCAGCTGCCTTCATTATTACCCCTGTCCTGAAGATGGCATTGTAACCCATCTTTTCCTAAAGTTTGCTCCACAGAATACAGGCTGTTCCTTAAAAAGGGATTTTACATATGTGTGGGAACCTCCCCTGGTAGAGGGCCATACAATAAAAGTTCTGAGAATTATTATAATAAAAAACCTGTTTATATTTGTTAAAAAGTAGTAATTTCCCAAAGATATTTGGTACCTTTTAACATCTTATAGAACATGCTGTGAGGAAACTTTGCTCTCTAGCCTATAACCAGAAGAAATTCATTGGTAACTCTCTTCACCCCCAACTTTATTTTGGTCCCATGGCTCATAATAATAGTTTACCAAGCACAAAATGTGCTGAGCATAATAAACATAGTTACGTAAGAAGGAAAAATACATAGTAAGGTTTTGTTTTAGAGGGCTCTAACAAATTGCTTAATTTGATCTATTTACCTAATGAAAGAAAGGATTGTCCCCAACAACTTTTTCAATACTAAGAACCATTTCTGTGTGTTCTTTGGATCTTTGCAAGGCTTTTCACCTATGCATGTGCCCTTAATTTAAGGACCCTTGGAACCTTGTTCAGCCAGTACTAGGTTGGTGCTTGCAGTCTGTGGTTTCCATCTCTCGGTCCATTCTCAGAGAAATGAGACTTAAACACACAGGTGTTCTTAAAAATGTGCAGTATCCTAATATGTAGCCACTAGCCAAGTGAAGCTAGTAAAATTCAGAGTTAATTAAAGTTAAATAAAATAAAATCAACAACTGATTTCCTCAGTTGCACTCTGACCACCTGTCAAATGCTCAGTAGCCACATGTGGCACGTGCCTTCTGGATTGGACAGTGCAGCAGAGAACGCTCCCACCAATGCAGAAAGTTGTGTCGGGCAGCACTAATGTACTGTAGCGCTAACATGAGCTTTATTCTTTGAACTGTTACTCCTCCATGTCTGTGTTGGACAGCCAAGTTCTGGATGCCAGGGAGGGGACATTATTGGCCATTTTTAATCCAGAGTCATAGTTCCCCTTCAGGATACCTAGCCTTTGCCATAGCTGCTTGAACAGGAGCCTCCACATCTTTGTTTTCTTCTCTTCTTGGAGACTCAGTTCCAAGTGAGGACAGTTTTCTTCACTTTTCCTTTCCAGGGGGCTGTCCTCAGTTTGGGCCCCGAGCCCCCCTTTACTTTCTTCTAAGAGACACCCCTGTTTCCTTCTAAACACACACTTAGAGACAATGTAGTTAAACTAGCACTCCTCGCCAGGGTTTTGGCACTGGCTCCAAGCTTAATTTTTCCACCCCCACACAAAGTCGTAGGGTTTAGGGGTAGACTACACCCCCAGGCCTCCCTTCCCCACCTCAGTCTCAGGCCCATTTCATTCCATCAGATGAGCTT
>NW_007727521.1:675254-703861 GCF_000696425.1 Galeopterus variegatus
CTGGGAAAACAGATTGGCTCCCTAGATCTGCTAGGGAAAGATCACACGCAGATTGTGGGGGTGGGGAGCAAGACAACAATGGGGAGAAAAAAATAGATAAAAAGCCTTCCCTGAACGCAAATAGCTGTGCAAAGTGTCTGTCTACCTTTGGCCAACCTAGTACAGGATTTATTCATTCCTTTGGCTTTCTCTTTCTCATCGTAAAAAGCACTCAGCAGATAGGTTTCACTTAGAATCTCACCTTTTTGTGATTGGTATTCTTCTGGAGGATTTCTTCTTTTTTTAATTGTTAACTCAGAGTCTCTGGTATTCTTACTTGCCCTTTGTTCTGACTTGGACTTTATTTTACTATGCAGATATTCAAAACTTTATTTTTAAAAATTGCCTTTATTACAAATTTAAAAGTCTGGAGAAACTCCTATTTCCCCACCCAAAGAGTTCATGTACATGTACAGCAGAGCTAATTCATTTTAAAAAGACATTATTAAAATGGCAAAAGATAGCATCCGTGCACGTTAGTCCAACTTCTAAGAGGTAGTGTAATCCTCCGGTAGTCAGAGTACCACGGTTAGGAAGGTTGCCTTAACCACTGGAGTTAATAACTCAATTTGTTCATTTAAGACCAAGACATAAAAATGTTATAATCCAGCAAGGGACAAACTACTCAGTTCCTAACTGACACTTCTTGATGGGGCCCCACGTTTTCTACTTGAGATGACGTTGATGTTTTTCTTTTCCACTGGCCCTCTGGATGTTTCCCCAGATGCACTACTCAGATTCTCTATCTCTTTTGGTGCAAAGGTGAATTGAAACTTTCTCTGAGTAGTGCGTTCCACTTAGTTATAACCTCTGATATTTAAAAACACTGGTTCATGAGCAACTGAAGTTTCTGTGAGAATGCCCCATGGGCACTCATATTTCCTGATCCCACACGAAGTAAGAGTATAAATGAATTCGAAGAAACTAGGCAGCACTCTGTTGCAGGACACCAGTTCCTAATATAGCTCATAAATCTGGGGAATCTATATAAGATGCTCGTCTAATTTGGACCCAGAGCCAGAATTCAGAGCAGGTGACAGACAAATCATCAAGACCATGAATCATCACAAAAAGTATGAGGAGCCCTCCTCATGCACCAGGGATCTTCATTGCTTCAGATCGCAATCCAAGGTATCATAGGACACAGGAAATCAAATCTCCTGACTTGAACTCTGAAATGGCACAAATAGGAGCCAGTACCCGTAGTACCCGTAACACCTTTCAGCTAACTTCAGGGAATAAATTGTCTTGTCTGGACCACCTCCACGGCCATAGGTCTTTTGTAAAGGTGACAACCTCCCAGCCTTGTGTCAACACCTTTCAGCTAACTTCAGGGAATAAATTGTCTTGTCTGGACCACCTCCACGGCCATAGATAGGTCTTTTGTAAAGGTGACAACCTCCCAGCCTTGTGTCATACATTACTCCTTCTAGATGCTGTCCTGGCAGAACCGAAGACCACTCAGGAGGACAGGAGTTAGAAGTAACAGTAGCAGTGACGAGCAGAAGCTAGCAGACTGCGCTCTGAGCTCTGTTTTGGTTCTATAGAAGACCAGAAATACAGTCTTTGCCTCATTGATTGAAAATACTTATTTGATGGTGTGGAACCATTTTAATAAGAATTATAGCTTCCATGGGTCACTCTAATCCTAAATATGCATATTTTCAAAACCTTCTAGGGCAAATTGAGGGACATTAAGACCCCAGCATAGAGCAACAACTCATCAGCACCCTTTGGGTGGAGCTCAAACCTTGCATCTTGCCAAGTAGAACATAGGGACTTGTGCATGCTGGGCCAGCTACAGGAGGATTAATATCTCTTCAGGGAGATCATCTTTTTGATAAATATGTCTGCTTCCCTATGCCCCCCAATTTGTTTGCTTAGGGGTCTGCATCCCCAGGTCATTGGCATTATTTTTGTCCAGTATGATACTGAGTCACAATTTTGGATCTGGGCCTATATTGTAATTTCTTGTTCCATTTCCCATTCAAAGAAAATGTGGCTAAAACCATTGTGAAATTGGTGGTCACCGAAATCATAGTAGAGTCCCTAGCATTCTATGACTGTTGGTATGTCTGTAAATCATACTATATACTCGTATAAACAGGAGACTATTACTTCATTAGTTGATTTTGTAAGATAGAAATCTTGACATTATTCACAAATAAATAAAAATCATATTTTTTGGATAACTTTAGTCATCCGTATTTGTGGAATTTCTAGAAATAGCAATACTAGCATGATTTTACAGTAAAAACCTTTTCAGTATATTAGATGCTTCACTTATGTCACAGAGATTTTAAAGGAGATTATTCTAGTTTTGTGCATAATGGTTATTTCATATTACTAAAATTGTTAATAGTTTATTCTTCATAGTTAAATAACTATATATATTCCCTTTTCTAGGAGTTGGACGTTCAATGGAATCTAAGTTGACATCTTTAGGAATTAAAACTTGTGGAGACTTGCAGTATATGACCATGGCAAAACTCCAAAAAGAATTTGGTCCCAAAACAGGTCAGATGCTTTATAGGTTCTGCCGTGGTTTGGATGATAGACCAGTTAGAACTGAAAAGGAAAGAAAATCGGTTTCAGCTGAGATCAACTATGGAATAAGGTTTACCCAGGTACTTATCACTTCACAGATTTTACCTTATATTCCTTTTATTTTTACATAGTCCTATTTCCCCAACTAAACCATAAAACTCTTGATGCTTGAAATTAAGTCTTATGACTGTTGGTATTTCCAGAGTTTCAAGAAAGTGTTTGGAGGCAATGCTGGTAAAGTAGAGCCCCAGATAAGGCTGAGGGAACTCAGATCTTGGGGAAAGATACTAAAAAATTATGCTTTTAGAGTAAGTTCTTAGGGAACTTGAGATTATAATTATTCTGATCTCCAGAAGAAAAAAAATATTTTTAGCGTTGAAATACTTTTTAAGCTGTCATTAAAAGTAAGTTTCAGGGCCGAGCCCGTGGCGCACTCGGGAGAGTGTGGCGCTGGGAGCGCAGCAGCGCTCCCGCCGCAGGTTCGGATCCTATATAGGGATGACCGGTGCGCTCACTGTCTGAGCGCGATGCGGCCGGTCTCAAAAAGGACAAAAAAAAAAAAAGTGCTAAGTTTCAGCTAGCTCCTTATTATTAATTCTTCTGGAACAGATGGTTGGGTAGTTTTCCTTTTCCTTCAGAATACGTATTTGGATTGGGTTATGTCTTTGGAATTTATGTTAGCAAACACCACAGAGCACATTTAATTCACAGACATTAGCTTCATAAGGACATAAATATAAAAGAATTTCAACAGGTTAACAATGGCGTAGAAAAATAAGAAAGGAAAAATTCCTTTTAAGTACTCATTACTTTTGCTTTGTTGGGAAGATGGGTATTTTTATTTAGTATATATTTAAGGGTATATAGAATGTTTATTTTTAATAAATGCTTAGCAGGATAGCAAATGACATGTTTAACATTAAAAGATAAAATACTTGAGAAGACTTATTAGGTACATAGGAAAATAATATGGAAGTTTTTCCACGTTTGTCCTTCTGTAGCCAAAAGAGGCAGAAGGTTTTCTTCTGAGTCTTTCAGAAGAAATTCAAAGACGACTTGAAGCTGCTGGCATGAAGGGTAAACGCCTGACTCTCAAAATCATGGTACGAAAGCCAGGGGCCCCTATAGAAACTTCAAAATTTGGAGGCCATGGAATTTGTGATAATATTACTAGGTAAGCATATTTTTAAAAGAATACTGGTAATTGTTTCATTTTTGGTTATCATAATTAGTAGAAGATAAAACCATGGAAGAGTCTGAATAAAGACCTGTACATTCTGGTGTTTTTTGACATTCTGAAGAACCAGGCCTCAGCCCAAGGCCATTGGACTTAGGTTACCACACTCAGCTTCGGCCAGTCACATGCACACGGAGGTTAGCCTGTTGGGGAATCCTGAGCTTTGGCAGCCTCTCCCTGGGGTCTTCAGGCTATTAACTTTGGTGCACGGACAGGAAGAAAGGAAATGGCTGCAGACCTGCAGACCAGGGGGACTGTTAGGGTTCGTGGACTTGGTGGAACTTTATCCCTGAGGGAAATTTCAGTATAGTAATTCAGACTTACATAGTTTAATTAAAGGTAAGCTCATACCAACCATATACATTACATTCATGTACATGGTGATATTGCTAAGTCATGAGATGACTATTTTCAAACACGAAACTCCCAAGTTTACCACGAATGCATTTGTTCATGAAAACAGGGATGATAAATTACACATTAAACAACATAATTTATAAAATACATTTTTATGCAATTGACTTATCTTGAACTGTTATATTTACCTACTTTAATAAATATGATGTACACATATTTCAAGTAGTACTTAAATATAGTGTTAATCAGGAATATAATTATCTTTTTAAATACAGTTTCTGTGGGAAACCAGATCCAAATTATAATGCCTTTTCTAGGAATATAATCTGTTGTTTTAAGGCCTGGAACTTTTATTTGTTCGAGATACATGGAAAGGATTATCCAAAAAATTAAATAATTTTCCCTTGGAAAGAGAACTGGTAGTAATCTATTAATCTGTTATCGAGTTATAATTCTCTGTTTGCAATGGGACACGCTGCTCATACCAGAGAAGCCCAAAAGGGCTCTGAAGGAGATGGTGGGTGAGTGCAGCACATTTTTGGCAATTCATAATGCTGGTGGATCCTCTGGTCCTCCTGCAAGAGTTCTTAAAGAATCGAGTTATAATTCTCTGTTTGCAATGGGACACGCTGCTCATACCAGAGAAGCCCAAAAGGCTCTGAAGGAGATGGTGGGTGAGTGCAGCACATTTTTGGCAATTCATAATGCTGGTGGATCCTCTGGTCCTCCTGCAAGAGTTCTAAAGATTGCTCAATCTAAAAATTGCATCCTCTGGTCCTCCTGCAAGAGTTCTTAAAGATCTAAAAATTGCTCAATCCTTGTGCACACACAAAAAATCTAAGAATCACATAGCCTGGTCTTTCTGGGTTTTAGATAGGCTACCACCATATTTCCTTTGTCAAAGTTGTTCACTCATTTTTTGATCTATTTATAGAGCCTCTTAGAGAAAGTGGAATTGTAATGACAATGAGCATATTCAAATGTTGAGATTATTCAGTGGCTTTACTTTTAAAAATAACAAAAGGAGGGTCAAGATCCAAAATAATTAGGCACAGCCTTATAACAAACAAGGTCATGAGTTCGGATCCCCCAACCAGCCAGCTGCAAAAAAAGAAAAAAAAGGCAGAGAACTCGTCCTTCTCGTCAGAATATTAACTATACCTCAACGTAGATAATCTTGGATTCTATTAGAATCTAAAACATTACACTTCCCATACAGTCATGCTTTAGTTGCAGAATATGTATATATTTGTATATGCATTTTAACTAAAGTCTGTCTTTTTCTAAATTTCAACTTATTTTTAGTTGGCCAGGTCTCCATTAGAGTTTTTACCTTGAAGTCCCAATGTACTATTTAATTTTTCTTTCCACCTTGCTGGCAATGTAATTATTTGGTATTACTGTCTTCCTTGAAGGGAGACTATCTCATTCATTTTTATGAACTTTTTTGTAATTATTTACAACTTTTCTGTAACTCTTTAAACAGATCCATACTAGTGAACTTAGAGGTATTAGTGAATACATCAGGAATGTAGTTTTTGTTTCTTTAAAAAAGTAATTCTATCACTTACAGGACTGTAACTCTTGACCAGGCAACTGATAGTGCAAAAGTAATTGGAAAGGCTACACTAAACATGTTTCATGCAATGAAACTAAATATATCGGATATGAGAGGGGTAAGTGTGTAACATTTTGAAATTCTTTCTTTACTGTTTTTCTCATTTGGGGATTGGTCTGAGAATGGTCATGGTGGGGTGTGGAGGGCTTATAAGCAGGTCTTCAGCGCCCTTGATATAATTCAAGAAGAGAAACAAGAAATCTGACTTTCTTACCCAGTCTCATCTCCTTAGTTTTCAGAGAAGAGTCAGATTTGTTATGAAAGCTCTTTGTTTTCTGCCTAGAATAATAATTTTATATCTCAGATTTTTATAGCACCTTTCTTTTAATTAACAGAGGGCTAATTTTACATTTATTATCTTGTTCTTCCTGTTCTCAGAACTAGATGGGGCTGTGAGGAATGTGAATCTATAAATCTTGTAGCTTTAAGGTTCTTTTTAATCAGAAATCTACTCTTTGTAGTATGATTATCTAGAGAGAAATAACAGACACATGAAAGATGCCATCAAAATGCCAAAACCTTAGATTTCTTCTTGTGGTGGTGGTTTTTGGTGGCTGGCAGGTCTGGGGATCTGAACCCTTGACCTTGCTGTTAACACCACACTAACCAACTGACGTAACTGGCCAGCCCAGATTTCTTTTTCTTAGTTGAAGATTAAACTTTGTAGGTTTAGTTGTGTGTGTGCACACACGAGAGAAGGGTAGTTTTTGTTGTTTTGGCTTACTGTGTGGTTTGTTGAAGGATTAAAGTCACTAACCCAAACATTATTGAAACTTCTCCCTGAAATACTGTCATAATAAAGTTTTTTGGGGGGGCAGGCAGTGAACTGCAGTGTGCCAGCTGCTCGTCCCCAGTTCTTTATTTGAAAAGTACTTCATTTTATTTGTTTGTTTATTTATCGTGGAATATTTCATTTTAAAAAAGAAAAGTGAAATAAAGTTACAAAGTAGGCTGTCCGCTGTTTTTTTGTTTTAAATCCTATTTTCAAACCTTAGTTGATACAAAGTAGGCTGTCCGCTGTTTTTTTGTTTTAAATCCTATTTTCAAACCTTAGTTGATTAGAGAGCATCGGTGGAATACAGTATTCCACTTACTTGGATTTTCTGACAGTATATTTGAGTACAATTGAATACTCCTAAGATTAAGATGAGTTACTGCTCACTAACTAGTCTAGAAGCAGTTTTTGTAATAAATCATTATAGAAGGCTGCTTGAGTACTTTCATTTATCCTTTTATTCTTGAAATGAGATCCAAAAGATAACAAAAATGTATTAGCTGAGAATTTTACTTAATTGAATTCATATTTTCACTCCAGTTTCTTAAGAAATGTATCCTTATTCTGGTTCTAGGTTGGGATTCAAGTGAATCAGCTGGTTCCAACTAATTTGAAACTTTCCACGTGTTCCAATTGCCCATCAGTTCAGTCAAGCCACTTTCCTGCTGGGTCACACTCTGTTCGCGATCTCTTCCAAGTTCAGAAAACTAAGAAATCCATAGAAGAGGAGCATGCGGAAGGTTGGTGGTCATCAGCGTGGTTCTTATTTTGCTATTCCTTATGCCCTTGAAAGGCAGTAAATTTTTTAATTGGCATGGTTCTGTGTGATTTTTTTTAAGAAACAGATTTACATTCTTAATTATGATGGATCTAATAATAAAGGAGTTTTATTTGCAATGGATGGAGGGAAAACAGTCAGGGATTAAAGTGTCCCCCCCCACCACCACCCCGATAATCTGAAGAGGCTATTTTATGTGTTTTTTGTACTCGTAGTATTTCTGGCTGCTATGGATCTAGAAATATCATCTGCCCCTAGAACTTGCACCTTTTCTACACATCTGCCAGCAAGTATCAGTCCTGATACTAGCAAAGCTGAGTCTTCAGGGAAACAGAATGGTCTGCACTCTCCTGTCAGTGTACAATCAAGACTTAACCTGAGTATAGAGGTCCCGTCACCTTCCCAGGTATATTTTTTATACTCCTAAATATAAGTACAAAGGTAGCTTACAAATGAAAAATGAAATCTTTCATTTCTTAAATGTAACCAGGAAAGGGCCGCTTGTTAGGGTGAATCAGAACATTGCTGAATTCTAAATGAGCAGTAATTGGGTTAGGTGAAAAATAGTGCTTTTGCAAAGATGTGCAACTCTTGCAAGTTGTAAATCATGGTTGAAAGGGAGTCCTTCTGTTAACTGCTTCTGTCCATGACCATGGTAATCATGTGGACTTAGTCTGTTCAATAAAGCAGCTTTGGTGATCAGTAGAAAGTAGAGACTTTATGTCAAAGGGTTTTGCAGCATTCGCAAATAGTTTTCTCAGTAGAGTGAATGATTTTCATAACCTAAGCTATTAATTGTTTGTGTGGGCTGTAAACGTTATACTTTTGGCATCCTTTGCTCCTTGAAAATAAGATAGCACTTTAAGCTTTATTGGGAAAGGTTTTTTGTGGCCCTGTGTTCCCCTACGTGGAAGGAAGCTGAAGGAGATGTAAATGCTGGCTGTAGGAGTAGGGAAAGGTGAAATTCTGATATGCTTACATTGGATCTCGGTTGCTGGTGACAGAGTTCCAAAAATAATTGCTCCTGGCGGGATAAGATTGGCCTACCCAGTTTATGGAATTGTACGAGCGCACTTCAGAAAGTTTGTGGAAAAATAGAATTAAAAGATGATACGAATCTTTCCATCAACTTTTTGAAGACTGCCTCTATGTTTCCAAAGGGCTGGATGTGCACGGATTGGCAGAGGGAGGACCTGGCCAAAGGAGCAAGGGATTCTGGTCTGCAAGCTGGAGAAAAGTGAGCTTCTGGAAATCCTTTCTTCCAGCTTGCTGCTATCAAACCAGGAGAATTATTTGTATTTGGGGGCAGTCTTTCCATCTGAAAGGTAAACTTCTGACCCAGGACTCTGTTACCTATCCCAGAAATTTAACATATCTTAGGCACTGGCCCTTGCCCATGGGTGGGATCTAAGATTTGAGCTTGAAAAAAGGCACTACTTGTCTGCAGGGACATTCCATTAGAATATTTGGACTTACCTGATCATGTAGTCATGGTCAGTAGTAAAAACTTGTCATTTCCAGACTCCACACGTTACGCAGGCTTGAATGGCAAAAGATCAAGACATTCTAAAACTGTGCTGGTTTGGGAGTGGTGGCTTTCCTAGGTCTGAACCTTATGTTCATTCTCCAAGATGTTCAAATTAAAGTGGTACATTTACTCCCCCAAACACGTCATCTCTGAGCATGCTTTACCTTCAGGTGTTTGGTATTTTATAGCTCGATCAGTCCGTTTTAGAAGCACTTCCACCTGATCTCCGGGAACAAGTAGAGCAAGTTCGTGCTATTCAGCAAGGAGACCCACATGGTGACAGAAAGAAAGAACCCGTAAATGGCTGTAATACCGGAATTTTGCCACAACCAGTTGGGACAGTTTTGTTGCAGATACCAGAAACTCAGGAACCTAACAGTGACACAGGAATAAGTGTAATAGCCCTTCCAGCATTTTCACAGGTAAGGTAAACTGAGGCACTTCCTGCCATTCAGTATTCTCCCCCTTCCTACTCCATGTCAGGGCATACCTCATCCCTTCTCCTCTACACCGTGGTTCTCAGTAGCTAACCCCATGTCTGTTGAGGGGGACGGTGGGAGGACGGGTTGGCTGTCCTCCAGCTCATCTGCAGGACATGCAGACTGACAGAGCAGCCTCTCCCTGGAGCAGCTGAGCTTGGTGACAGAGGTAGAGAAGAGGGGAGGGTGTGGTGTGTGGGTACTTAAAGCTTCTGTCCAAAAGTAGGAAAGGAACACCTTCTGCTCCTGTTTCATTGGCAGATCACTGGGCCACACTTCAGTGCAAAAGGGTGGAGACATGTAATCATACACAGGGACAGTAACAACCTGAGTCGCTATTTTCTTGTTTTGCTGCCCATTTTCTACCAGTATTTTTCCCTGTGAGTCAGTATGCTAACTTTACCCTGAACATTTTGAAGATTGAGGACCTACTGAGAATTCATACAGATAAGTATGATTTGAAACAAAGCTACCATTTAGAATTAACTCAGGTTTCATTTTGACCTTTTTTCCACTAGGTGGACCCTGAGGTGTTTGCTGCCCTTCCTGCTGAGCTTCAGAAGGAGCTGAAAGCAGCATATGATCAAAGACAAAGGCAGGGAGAGAACAGCACTCACCGGCAGCCAGCCAGCACATCTGGTAAGCCTGGAAGTGGCATGTAACAAAAATGAAGAGAAATGAAATTGCTTTCATATGTAATTATTGTAGTATCTAATGGCCAAAGTCTAAGCTGTGAGTCATGTTAAGAGCTCTTCACATGAGGGGAATGTCTGGAGTGAAGTGTACAAATTGGGTAAGTGTTGTCATGGGCCTAGTGGGATTTACGTCTGTAAACTTTCTTGACTTAAACACACCATTGTTTACTTAAAAAAAGAATCTGAATAGGAATGTCTGGAGTGAAGTGTACAAATTGGGTAAGTGTTGTCATGGGCCTAGTGGGATTTACTTCTGTAAACTTTCTTGACTTAAACACACCATTGTTTACTTAAAAAAAGAATCTGAATCAGATATTACCAAAATTCTTTTGAATACTTGTCAAGCTAGTTGTCCTCTAGAGACTGACACAGAAAGGATATAGGTTCAAAACAAAATCCGAAGGTTTCTGGACATGCATCACATACAATGAAACCCACATTTTCTATTAAACATTTATTGAGCCTACAGTGTAGCAGGTACTATGCTAAGTACTTCGCCAGCTGAATTTTCATTTAATTCTTATGATCACCCATTATACTAAGCACCATGTCCAAGGACAAATTAGTGAGTGGCAGAAGAGGCAGAAGGAATTGTGGCACCTGCACTTTCAGCCATTGCCCCATTTGCCACCTCCCACTCTTGGCAGGAGGTGCGGGGTAGGGTGCATGTGGTGGGGGCCAGGTGAAGGGGCCTATTGTATTTGGGAGGAAAGAGAACCCATGGCACTATTGAGACTCATTTTGTTGAAGATCTTATATATTCATCATCTTTTAGTGCCAAAGAATCCTTTACTTCAGCTAAAGCCAGCAGCAGTGAAAGATAAGAAAAAAAGCAAGAAAAAAAACCCCATCAGTTCCCCCAAAAAGATTCAGAGCCCTCTGAAAAACAAGCTACTTAACAGTCCTGCGAAAACTCTGCCAGGGGCCTGTGGGAGTCCCCAGAAATTAATCGACGGGTTTCTAAAACATGAAGGACGTGCTGCTGCTGAGAAGCCCCTGGTAATTTTTTTAAATGCTTTTTAAACTTCGGCCTTTATCAGATATTACTGTACTTGATGTGTAAATATAGCACTTTTGTCCTTGTTTTCTTAACAGGAAGAACACTCTGCCTCCACCTCCGGTGTGCCAGGCCTTCCCAGTCTGCAGCCTGATGCATCTGGCTGTGTTAGACCCCCAGCACCCAACCTAGCTGGTGCTGTTGAGTTCAGTGATGTGAAGACCTTGCTCAAAGAATGGATCACTACTATTTCAGGTTGGCTTATCTTGTGTTCGGTGGCCCAAGACTGGGATGTAGTGATCTTGTGACTTCAGAATGTGAACAACTAAACTATGAACATTAAAACTCATTTTTCTAACTCTAATAAGCTCAAACCAGCTCTACCCATAATCTTTTAAATTCTGGGGCTTGCTTTGAAAAGTTCCTTACTGTAGCCCATTCTTTTGATAGCTGTAAGTTTAGTGATATAGTTGTAGAAATGCAGTTTTCCTTTATCCCTACAGACCTCTGCCTTTTCTCTTTCAAAAAATACATTGGCCCTCATTTGAGGTTTTTCCCCTCCTTAGATCCAATGGAAGAAGACATTCTGCAAGTTGTGAAATACTGTACTGATCTAATAGAGGAAAAAGATTTGGAAAAACTGGATCTAGTTATAAAATACATGAAAAGGTAATTCAGTATTTTTATCGAAGGGAAAAAAAAATGACATGTCACAATGGTTGAGGTTGTACTGAGCAAGTTTTAAATTTTCTCACAAACTGTTCTCTAGGGTTAATGAAAAAGCGATGCCCTTTAGTTTGAATACTGGAGAAAGAAATGCCGTACTGCTGACTCAGTAATAAGGTCAAAATGAGATTGTTGCCCTCGAGGTTTATGTAGTATATGATTTAAACCACAGGAATTACTTTTGAGTGTTCTAGCTTTTTTTTTTTTTTTTTGGCCATAGTCAATTTTTATATATAAAAAGTATACAGCCCTGAAGATAGGTTAAGCTGATTCCAGAAGGAGGAATTAGTCTTAGGGCTCTTTCCTAACGATATTTCTTCTTCCCCCACCTTTCAGGTTGATGCAACAATCGGTGGAATCTGTTTGGAATATGGCGTTTGACTTTATTCTTGACAATGTTCAGGTGGTTTTACAACAAACTTACGGAAGCACATTAAAAGTTACATAAATATTACCAGGGAGCCTGGTGCTCTCCGCTAGCTGTGCCATAAGTGCTTGTGAGGTATTTGCAAAGTGCATGATAGTAATGCTCTGAGTTTTTATAATTTTAAATTTCTTTTTAAGCAAGTGTTTTGTACATTTCTTTTCGAAGAGTGCCAAATTTGTCAGTATTGCATGTAAATAACTGTGTTAATTCTTTTACTGTAGCATAGATTCTATTTACAAATGTTTGTTTATAAAGTTTTATGGATTTTTACAGTGAAGTGTTTACAGTTGTTTAATAAAGAACTATATGTATATTTTGTACAGGCTCCTTTTTGTGAATCCTTAAAAACTCAACTCTAGGAAGCAACTACTGTTTATTACCCTAAAGACTGAAAAACGTCCAGGCCAGACTGTTACAGGCTCCGTGCTAAAAGCTTTGAAATTCCTGAGAGGTCCCAGACCGGGATTCTACTTGTTCCAAGAAAGGGTAAAGCTTCTAAACCATCTTATCTCCAAGCATGATTATGAAAATCTTTACTTCCTCCATGTGGAGAAATTTACATATTTTGAACTAGAACACACCCACCTGAAGGTTAAGTTTTTCCTGGGAAAATTATATCTTAGATAGATAGTTTAGAGGTGGTGGTGTCTCTACTGGCCCTTCAGAAACTTTCGTACAGATTTTCAGACATACATAAAATATTTTTCTATGCTGTATGTATACCATAACACTTTTTAAAAATAAAAATATAATTTATAATCCTATGCTAGTGAATACTTGGAACTTTTTCCTCAAACACACACCCCATGTAGACTTCAACAGTGTATAAATAGTGTGAAATTCTGATAACAGATCTAACAGGTTTCTTAATTTGGGGAAAGGAGTATCTGTTCACTTGGACCCACTCCCCGCATTCATCAGGAAAAGCACTTAAGCCCAAATACAGTTAATCAGTTTCCTATTATTGCTGCTACTCTCATCAGAAAATGTATGCGTGGCAGGATTTTCTAGAACAGAGTAGACCAAGAGTAATATATAAAAATCACTTCTACTACCATGTGCTAGCGTACAAGGTATGACAGCTGATAAAATAATTCTTATTCTGAAGAGGATGACTCATGGGAGAGAAGCTACACTAACATGGAAGCCTAACAGAGCTCACTGGTTGTTGTCTGTTTTTTCTTTATTGGAAGTTTGGAACTGTGATGATTACAATGGACTCTCATGACTATACAAGCAGTAAAAAGCAGCCAGCTATGCTTTACACTGTGGTTTCACACAAAGCAGATAAAATATCAGAATGCCTAACTAATTTTCTATTTTAAAAAATTCCTAAGGGATGATTACAATGGACTCTCATGACTATACAAGCAGTAAAAAGCAGCCAGCTATGCTTTACACCGTGGTTTCACACAAAGCAGATAAAATATCAGAATGCCTAATTTTCTCTTTTAAAAAATTCCTAAGGACATATGGCAGAAGAATGCTGGAAATATCACTGTGGGAAGAATATGCATAAATAATTTTTACATCAAAAAAGTCCCAAGAATCACAAAATCTGCAGAAGCTTGGTTAATCAAATACTGCAGTACTGATTTAATCAGTATAAAATTGAAAGAGCTTTAGATCTGTAATAAAAATCCAAATTTGGGGAAGGGCAAACTTTAAAACAGCAGCCAAGTAGAGAAGGGTGGGAAAAGGAAGGGTGAGTGAACAGGCACGTTGGAACTGTAGGGACATGTAATTGACCACTGTCAAACCAGTGTAAGTTTCTTGGTTTCTCATGGAAAACATTTTATACACCTATTTTTTTCCTTCCATACTTAAGTCCATCAGTGTCCAGTTCCATTCTTTGTCTTGTTTTTTGTTGGTGATATTACAACATAATATTGCATTTATTCCTGCACCGTGTGGAAAAATTAGATGATTTCAAATACTTTCTTCAGCTCCACAATAAGCTGCCAGTCACTCTTCTGCATTTCATCTCTGAACCAGTCTTTGAGTGCATCGATGGACTGCCGGCTGATCTGCAATGCCCGAGGCATAAACAGGGTCAACAGAAGGTAACAAATGCCAAAGAAAGCGTGTGGCCCAGATGCTGTTCATTATGAAGAAAGCATAAGCAGAAATAAGAGCAGTGCTTGCCTGCCTAAGGGAACAGAAGCCCAGCACCACATCTGTTAGGCGAGTCAGGCGGAAGGGCATCTTGAAGTCCTGGCATTCCCTGCTATGCTGCTCTACTCGGGGGCACCTTCCTCAACAAAGACAAGGCCCTACTACAATCAAGCCCTAGTGAAGGAACCAGTCCCATCAGATTCTCCAAGTTCAAACTTAAGCGCTCAGAGCTACTGAATACAGGTAACCAGGAAAGAGTTGACTCCCCGTTAATTAAATGTGCCACTTTTGCTGAAATACTTACCTTACTGACAAGAATATCTGTAGCTTCAAAATGTCTTCCAAACATTTTGGGAGATTCACCAGGGATAGGTTCTATTTTGACACAGACCTCTTGTCCTTTCTTTGCAACATCCACTTGTTTATGGTTTATTTCAATACTCGTTACTATTCCAATGTCAACAAACTGAAATAAGAACAGAAAATACAATGCATGTAGAGGAATTCATGCCCGTCACAGGCGCCATGACTACACAGCTGAAATAAGAACTGGAGCAAAAGAGCACATTTTAAACGCCACATTTAAAAGCACATTTTAAAAGCAGTATGATCCTGCATTTATCACATAAGGTCTCCACAGCATAATTTTCTCATTGGCAAACTAGGGCTGGCACCACTGCATACCCTATGCCATCCGCAAGATGCTTTGTAAGGATGAAAGGAGATTCCTGATGTGCTTTGTGAAACTTTACAAGTGCTCAACTGACCCAATGTCGTTTCTATTTCTGCTCTACCCTTTCATGTGACAGGCACCCTAAAAGGAGAGAACAGCAGGCACAAAGGTTCTGAATCACGAATTACCTGAAGCAGTCCGTGAGGACAAAGTCGAAAAGGTAGCCAAGGACACATGATGCAGGTTAAGGATGACAAGTTGTGAGCAGATACGTGAAATGATCTTGGAATTTGTGGGAAAAACAAACCCTGCTTGCCTTGTGGAGAAAGACAGGAGAGTAAGAGTGAAAACAGGGAGAGCTGGGTTTGGTTTGGGAGGCCAAAACCACACAAAATAAGTACTGCAAAAAAAAAAAAAAAAAAAAAAAAAAAAGCCCTAGCTCAGCCCACTGATATGGTATAGAAACAATGACAATTTCTAAGTGCCATTTTCTAAAGAACCAGGTCTGGGGCAAGGAAAGTACTAGATGAGCCTGGAGCATCTTAGTGCACCAAAAAGGAAGAAAATGCTCAAAGTGCTATGTGGCAGGGACATAGGTGCCAGCTTGAATGGGCTCCTACTGGCCAAATGGGATAATTTGAGTATCAAAAAGAATCATGGTAATAGATTATAACACTTCACAACACAGTCTATGGGATACTGAATAAAAAGATCAATGGGAAGAAGGTTCTTTACAGAAGTGGGGAGGAGAGGGAAATCACAATTTTGCAACCATGTATGTAATAATTCACTTAGGCAAGAATTACCTGTAAGTATGAAAGCCATTGGTATAAAGGTTGTTGAGACACAGGATGTTCATGGGAACTCCAAGTAACCATGTATGTAATAATTCACTTAGGCAAGAATTACCTGTAAGTATGAAAGCCATTGGTATACAGGTTGTTGAGACACAGGATGTTCATGGGAACTCCAAGTTCCCCAGACATTACTTAGTAATTACTAAATTATAAAGGGGTAAGATTTCTCTTTCTAAGGGAGCTGTTTAGGAGCTGGCACCTTCCCAGGGAGTCAGAGTGGGCATCGCCAGCATGTGATGGAAAAGCACACACAGCACCTGTGTAGGTTCCACCCACATTGTCAGGAGGAAACACACCAAGTGGAGGGATCATTTGTAAAACAACTGGGCTGACTCTTCAAAACGGATGAGAGAGTGCTGTGACTGAGGCACTAACGTAAAGCCCAATGCAGTGCACCTAGAGGGGCCCCAGGCCAGGTCGGATGAAGTTACTACAGATACCTTTGGGGCAACTGGTGAAAGGCAGACCAGGACTGCAAGTGACAGGATATTGGTGAAGTAATGTTAATTTGTCTTACGTGTGCTGATCTGGAGGAAATGTATATGGGTTTTCATTATAGTAGGCTTGAATCTTTTCGAAATTAAACAAAATAACTATCTTGCAACCTAAAGGAAGCACTGAGGTCAGGTGCTAAGAATCAGCACTGACTAAGGAACACATTATTTACCAATAATGAGGGACATATAACAGAGGATGACAAGCACCGCTTGTTTTAAAAGTTTTGTTTCCACCACACTCTTCCTGCTGAGGTAAGGACACGTAAACATTTGCTAAGAGGGAGGCACCATGTGAAATGTGCTGCACAGAACTGTGAACTGCAGGCACAAAGCTGTGCTGCCGCCACTCCTGGGCCCCCGTTTACTGCTTTAAGAAATAACCCCCAAAATGTTAAGTATAACTGGAACTTACATTTTTGCTTGGTACACACATGGGTGTCCCCTGTTTCACCTGACCTGCTTCCACAGTCACCCCCATCACTATTGGATCTCGAGAATTGAAAATATACTGAGGGAGGATTTTCATCTTGCAGGGAAATACTGCTATGTGCCTGAAAGGAAAAAAAGAAAAGTATTTTTAAGCTCCCCAAATCATTTAAACATGAGAAAACAAATGCAAACAAACATGAGGCTTTTCCCATTAGATGAAAGCAGCTTTCCTCGGAGGCCGTGTGAGAGGAGCAGGCCAGACCCTACAGGCTGCTGATCGCAGGAACCCCTATTCCTGTGGTGCTTCCTTCATTTTCTCTTCTCTTAAAAAGTCCGAGCCGGTAATGCTGTATCACAGGAGCATTTTGTGCCCAGCCTAAGAGGCTGAACCTAGCTCCTGAAGACCTCAGACTCTGCAGCAACACCCTGGGGCTTAGAACCTCAGCAGCACCTGGGACAGGTCTGTTTGGCAGAGGTGTAGTCTATTTGGGGGACCTTGCAAACATCAAAGCATATCCTTTTCTCCACCATGTTCCCAAATCAATGATCCATCCAAAAGGCTGCTACAAGGTTAATTTCCCTGCTTATCAAGCATATGCTTAAAGTGCTTTAATGGTATCTAGCAGTCTTCCTGATCAAATGTAATTCTTCTCACTTCAGGTTTCACGATCTAAAGTGAGCATATCCCAATCTAAATCCTATTATTTACCAATCAGCTTTATTTTAAAAGTGTATCCCTGTGGTATGCTGATCTGAACCACTTAAATCTCTTGCCTGGACTATGGGAGCCTCCTGACAGGCTCTTGCCATTGACTCCCTAACAACCCACAGTCCAAGTAACGGCAGTTAATAATCAATCTGATTGTGACCACACAACCTCAGCAATGACATCTAGCACAACTCAGAGAAAAAGCTCACACTTTCCTGTGGCCTTCAGTCCCTATGTGTTATGGGTCCTGCCAGCTTCTCTGACCTCGTTTTCTACCACTCTCCCCACGGTTTACTCTGCCTCAGCCAGTGTGGCTACCTCCACCTTTGAACCCAATCCTGCCACACAGTGCTACTGTTCTACATCGACACTGCCCACAGACCTGTGTGGCTTACTCTGTCTCCTTCAGATCACCACTCCAATGAGATCTAAAGAGGTGAGATGCCTTCTCCAACCACATTACCTGTAGCTACTCCTCTACTTAGCTAGGTCCTTCCCTGCTTTATTCTGCTTTTTTGCACTTATCCCCACTTCTCATACATTTATTGGTTCTCTCTGAATGAGAGCAAGCCTCTGAGCTCCACAAGCGGGGGACCCGGCCTGGTTCCCTGCTGACTCCTCTAGCACCTGTGGGTGTGCGGGCACTGTGAGTACTCCGAATGTTTCCCAGAGGAAGGGATTCTCCTCCACAAGGAGCCCTCACCTTGTTTCCTAGTTTTCCACACTCTACTTTTGTTATCTCCATTCCATGAAATCCCAGATAGATAAAGCAGCCAAATTTAGCAACGACTAACCCATCAATGAGACCTAAGTCTGCCAACTGAAAATAAACTGAAAGACCACAGAGAGGACTTGTTCACAAACTGCTGGAATGTCCCCAGTGTGCAGGGCTTCTGGTTTGTTACATGCTTCAGGATGCAACCTCGTAGATGAGCAAATGCCACGCTTTTGTTGTCTACACTCCTTTCTGAAATTTAGTGATTCTTAATTAACTTAATTAGTAAAGATCCAAAGTAAATAAAAACAACTTACTTAAATTCTTCTTGCTTCTGTTTTTTGTAGTCTTGTCTATATTTTGTAAAGGCATCAAATAAATGATAAATAATTTCTGCACTAAATATTCTAACTCCTAAACTATCAGCCATTTCTTGTGCATCCCGTTCAATTCTCACGTCAAAGGCCAAAATTACTGCATACCTAAAAGATTAAAATACATTAAAGATCATTCATTGTCATAGAGGACAGTTTTAAGAAGGTGAAAGCCTTCGTAGCGGAAGAATCACTTACTGAGGATCGTGTTCCAACATCACTGAAGCCTTCATAACATCTTTTTTATGGACTGGGCCAATGTTAATTCCTGAATACTGTAAAAAGAGAGTTTCCGGGTTTACCTGTATGTGTCAGGTAACAGTAAAAGCACCACAAACCACAACCACCACCAACTTGTGCAGCTGGGTACGATTACTTACGGGCACTTCAGATGTTTTCAGAAATTCAAGTAGAGCTTCTAAAGAGCCCAGTGTAGATGCCTGGACGTAAACTCCTTTTTCTTCCAATTTGATAGCATTTAGTGTCTGCTTTAACTCATGGATCAATTCATCCTTGAAAAGAAACAGATTTGACAAGGTTGTCAACACAACTCTATCCTCAGCAGCCTAGAATTAAACTGTGCTGCTTTTTTGGTTACGAACTCATCTGAAAATATGAAACTAAGGCTTAGAGCAGGGCATCACAGAACCCATGCTGGAATGGAGGAGATTTTGGGGGCCATACCCTGAATGTATCCCACATCACCTTTGTGTGTCTCAGGTTTACTAACTTTGAAATATGTTTAACCTCTGCTCCACTTGGCAAATACTGTAGATGGGTAGCATGATGAAAAGATAAGAATAATCTTTTAAAAGTACCACATGAATGTAATGTGTTACGGTAGCCCAGAAGCTCTGCTTGATTGTTTAACTCTGAAATAACCTAATCTCATGATCTCAGCAGCTCTTTCCTTCGTCACTGCTCCTCTGGAGATGAAGAGATTTTGACCAGAAATAAGTAAAACAGGCACATCAAAGCCATTAAATAAAGACAGAAGGCTGCTCCATACTTGGGGCTGGCCAAAGAGGCATGCCTGCCCTGCTCTCACAGGCCCTAAGATGGCAGATTCCCTGATGCTGCATAAAGAAAAAAGGTGGCCCCCAGTCCACAAGAGCCACGTGCTGGTAACAGTTGTATATTTTCTTTGGCAAGAGAACAAAAAAACTGACTCAAAGTCTGCTTTTGTGAAACTATGCTGGACCTGGGCCAATTGCTCCTACAAATGGGCAAACAAGGTTTAAAATGACTCCCCAGTACCTCATATGATTTTCTTCAATTCTTTCTACATATAACGGTATCTAAAATAAAACATAAACAACTAGCTTCTGACTCATTTTTTTTTACTTGAATAAAATGCACATTTTAGGATTCTAGTGTATATAAATATTTATGCCAAATCATTTTCTACATATAACGGTATCTAAAATAAAACATAAACAACTAGCTTCTGACTCATTTTTTTTACTTGAATAAAATGCACATTTTAGGATTCTAGTGTATATAAATATTTATGCCAAATCATATAATTGTACAAACTAATTTAAAAGCATCAAATTTGCTAAAGGGAGGAGGACAGGGAAAAAAAAAAGTTTGCTAAGGCAGCAACAGACAACATGCTTCACAAAGACAAAGCTGCATGTTTTCGTCACCACTCCTAGCATGTGTGCTGCTGACACAGGACAGAACTTGAATAGTCTTGGAGAAAAAAAATTATTTCTAATGAACTTACTTTAAGAACAGGAATTTCATCTTCTTTATAAGCTACCAGGAGAGGTAAACCTGCCAGTGTTTTCTCCAGGTCTTTTCCAAGAATCTTTACCCCCTGAGCAGCTTCTACTTCTTTATGCTTTTCATACTGATTCTACAGACAAAAACATTTGTTACCACATTCATTTGAAAAGTGGTTAGTAGTAGATGATGTAAGAGACAATATCTTCGTAGCCTTGGGGTAGGGAAAGATTTCTTAAACTAGACAAAAAGCAATAACAACAAAATAAAAGACTGATAAATTCAACATTAAAATTAAATATTTCTGTTTCTCAAGATACCATAAAAAAGTGAAAAGGCAACTCACAGATTAGAGGATATTACAACACATACAAACCAACAACAGAGTAGTATCCTGAATATATAAACAACTCCTATAAATCTGTAAAAAAGACAATGCAGAAAAAAATGGGCATTTCCCAAAGGAGGAAGTAAGTGGCTAATAAACATAAAACAATGACCAGCCATATTAACAATCAGGCAAATGCAAACTGAGACAGCAATGAACTACACGCCCACCAGAAAGCAAAAATTTAAAAATCTGACACTATCAATCAGAGAACTGGTGAAGATGTGAAACAATGAAAACTTTAGTTTTAATGCTACAGTTAAGAGTGTAACTTGTCACACCCGCTGTGGACAAGAGTGTGACCTTATCTAGTACAATGGGAGCTACACATCAGTGATGGCTCAGCGATCCACTCCTATGAAACTGGCAGAACTGCACAGGAGATAATACAAGAATGCTCACAGCAGCAGCAGCAGCATTAGTAATGTAAGTAAGAGCTGGAGACAGCCTAAATATTCCAACAGGAGAACAAATAAGTAAATCTTGATATATTCACACAATGGAATATACATCTTAAAATTATGTTTTAGCTAAAAGAAGACAGATACAAAGGCACACACTGAGAATAACTCCATTTATATAAAGTCTATAGATATTTTTTAGGGATACACTCTCAGATACTAAAACTATTTTTAAAAACACACAAGGATGTTAGTTACTATTATAAAAATGCAACTGTGGTTACCTCTTAGGGAGGGGGGAAGGGAGGGTACAACAATAAGGAAGACACACAAAGACGGCTTCTGTGTGCCAGCAATGTTCTGACTCTTGATCTAGTTGCTTCCTAAAAATTTGTTAAACTTTTCTTCCATGTTTCGTGTACTTTTCGGTATGAATGTTTTATTTCACAATAAAAAATGTTTATAAAAAAACAAGTTAGAGTATAGAACCAAAACAATGTAGTTTAATTTTCAGGAAATAAATAGATGCTTTCGCACATCTTCACTCTAATGAATGGACTTTCCTATGTGATGACATCTAAAATAAAACTGGAAGAGTGAGGGATGTGTGCATTTATGTATCAAGCCAAGCATCTCTGAAAGGGAGGAAACAACCTCAGAAGAACTTCTAACACTGTATAAGTTTCCATGTGTCAACACTTATCCCCTTGGCTTACCTTCACTCGTAATTCTTTCATAGGAGGAGGCAGGAGGAGGCCTCGAATCTGAGTTACAATGGGCCCTTCTACTCCAGGAACAATGATTGTATCTCCTTCCTTCAAACGCCCATTGATCAATATGACATCTATAGTGGTGCCCATTCCTGGGAGAGCTTTAACCTAACAAACATTATTGCAAAGGAAGTGAAATACATACAACACACTATGTTCATGAAATCTAAAAGTAGTAAAATCCTCTACCCAAGGAACCCTCTATTTTTTAAAAAAAGGCAATAAACTGAAAAGCTGATCATTACCTCCATCACCTGTGCTCTCAGCTCTTCACAGTGTGCAAGTCTCTTGCTCAACATTGTCTGAGTTAATTCAACAAGAAGGCAGATCAGACTTCCCATGCCATCACCAGTATGTGCAGAGGTAGGTACCAAGGACACAAAAGTGCGGGGATCTTTATTCTCATAAAACAACGCAGCGTTCAAACCCTAGAAGCAAAAATCATTCCAAAATGCCAAGCCATGAACGGAGGTATCCGGAATAGAAACAACTAGAAGCTAGATAAGCAAATAGCTAATCATCCTGAAACTCCTCATAAACATTCTATTTTTGTGTGTGTGTGTGTGTGTGTGTGTCTTTTTCGTGACCGGTAAGGGGATCGCAACCCTTGGCTTGGTGTCGCCCGCACTGCGCTCAGCCAGTGAGCGCACCAGCTAGTCCTATATAGGATCCGACCCCGCGGCAGGAGTGTAGCTGCGCTCCCAGCACCGCACCCTCCAGTGCGCCATGGGGCCGGCCCTCTCATAAACATTCTAGAAATGATCATGTATATCCTGTAGGGATTTATTATATTACAGAACAGTGATTTTTTTTTAAGGCAACTCAGGTTTTTAAATTAAAACATTCAGGCTGCAAAGAGAGTTCTATGAAATATTGGCTTTCTGATATTAAAAAAAGGAATAAAGGAAAAAGAATTTAAAAAACACTAATTGCCATTAATAGGGGAACAGAACCAGTATTAATAAAAATGCTGACTTCATGCTGTAGTGCGCCACTTGGGAAGCGCGGTGGCGCTCCCGCCGAGGGTTCGGATCCCACATACAGACCGGCCGCTCACTGGCTGAGTGAGGGGCAGGAGCAACACCGAGGGTTGCAATCCCGTGGCCGGTCCCAGTCCGGTACCGGCGCGACACTGAGGGTTGCAATCCGTTGCTGGTCACGAAAAAAAGACAAAAGGAGAAAAAAAAAAATGCTGACTTCATTATAAAGATAATGTAATAAAAGAAAAAAATATTCTATGAGACAGACTCTATATTAAGAAGGGACAGCTTTTTTTACCTGCTGTGCAAATTCCACAATAATAGCCTTTGCTCGCTCCTCAAATTCATCTTTTGTATTCTTTTTCTGCTTCTTCAAAGTAGCAGCCACATCAGAATCGGGACTCTTTTTCCAATCATATAACCTATCGATCTGAAAAAGTTTTTCCATAAAAAAATCTCTAAAAAATTTAGAACATCCAAGAATTTAAGATTAATAGCTCCAGAAAATTCCTAATACATATATATTCCTATATACACACATAGAAGACTGTATATTATTCAGATATTTTATACTACAAAAGCCTCTTACAGACTGTTTAACTGCACCTCCTCTTAAATCTGAAATTTGTAAAGTAGCAGACAGGAATAGGGATTAATAACAGCAAATACCATGATGAGGAAAATTATACACCAGAAGACTACAAAATCAATTATTTCCTATTTCAGAGAATAGCTCGTTTAAAGTACTGCTCAAATTAGGATTAAATCTGTTCAGTGTATGACAGAACCTATTTTCCCTCACTTTTCAACAAGAGTCTAGAAGAAAGGAAAATTAATAGCCAAAACAAACAAACAAACTGGCCAGTTAGCTCAGCTGGTTAGAGCATGGTACTGATAACACCAAGGTCCAGGGTTTGGTCCCTGTACTGGCCAGCTGCCAGAAAAACATAATTTGGGGGCTCGGTCTAGGGTGATAATATAAAGACGTAGACCAATCTGAACGCTACTAAGGAGAAAACTCAGTAAGTAGAAATAAAACCAGAAATGACAAAGGTGAGGCCCTTAAAATAATTATTATAAATATACTCAACAACTAAAAAAAAAATCCCAGAACTCCTGGAGCTAAAAAATACATATATTGTGGAATGAAAAATTCACTGGATGAGTTTAACAGCAAGTTACGTCTGCAGAAGAAAAGATTAGTTATACTGAGGATACAGCAATAAAAAACTACCCAAACTGAAGCATACAGAGAAAAAAGGATGGAGGAAAGAAAAAAAAAAAAACCTTCAGTCAGCTATGGGACAAAATTAAGAGAAGGAACTGTGGAATCCTAGAAAAGTCCTAGAAGTCTATTAAGTAAAGAAAAGAACAGGGGAACAGAGAAGAAAAAAATACCTGAAGAAAAAACAACCAAGAATTTAAAAACTTTGATCAAGACCCTAAACCCATAAATCCAAGAAATTCGATAAAACCCAGGCATGATGAAAATAAAGAAAACTATTACATAACCACATCGATAAAACCCTTATGAGAAAATAAGTCTTAAAAGCAGCCAAGTGCCGGCCCATGGCTCACTTGGGAGAGCGTAGTGCTGGTAACACCAAAATTGAGGGTTAAGATCCCTTTATCAGTCATCTCAAAAGAAAAAAAAAAGCAGCCAAAGGCCACTACATAGAGGGGAACAAAAAATGACTACAGACAAAAGCCAGAAAGCAATAATGAAGGGGAAAAAAAAATTTTTTTTAAGTGAAAATTCTATTCTATACCTAGTAAAAAATTCTTCAAATATGAAGGTGAAGTAAATTTTTCAGAAAAATAAAAGCTGAGAGAATTTGTGTTCAGTCCTAACATTTAAAAAGGTTAAAAGAAGCTTTTTGGGCAAAACAAAAATGGTATCAGAAGGAAACTTGGCTCTACACAAAGATATGAGAAGAACCAAAATGGTAAATATATATGGGTAAACACAAAGACTTATTTTCTTTAAAAGTTAATTGTTAAAAGCAAAAATAATGAATTGTGGGTTTATGATATTTAAAGTAAAATGTAGCCAAACAACAGCACAGACGAGGAGGGAAATAGTGGTACAGATGCTCCTCTACTTTTAATGGGGTTACATCCTGATAAACCAACCATAAGTTGAAAATATCTTAAGCCAAAAATACATTTAATACACCTAACCTACTGAACATCATAGCCTACTTAAACATGCTCAGAACACTTACATTAGCCTACAGTTGGGGAAAATCATCTGGTAACACAGTACAGACAGACAGTCCCTGATTTACAATGGTTTGGCTTAGAATTTTTCAGTTTTACAATGGTGGGAAAGAGATACGCATTCGGTAGAAAACTGTACTTCAAGTCCCCATACAACATTCTGTTTTTCACTTTAAATACAGTATTCAATAAATTAGATAAGACATTCAACACTTTATTATAAAACAAGCTTTCTGTTAGATGACTTTGCCCAAGTGTAGGCTACTGTAAGTGTTCTGAACACGTTTAAGGTAGACTAGGCTGCGTTCAGTAGGTTAGGTGTATTAAACGTATTTTTGACTCACAATATTTACAAAGCATGAGTTTATCAGGATGTAACCCCCATTGTAAGTTAAGGAGCATCTGTATACTGCAGAGTATCAGTTGTTTGTCCTTACGACTGTGCAGCTGACTGGGAGGTAACTGGAAGCTGCAGCTTGCTGCAGCTGCCTAGCATATTATGAGACAATATTGTACTGCTTTTGCACCATCCTAAAGTAGAAAACACTGTAAGTTCTGAACCATCTGTACACTGCTGTAAGGTTCTTACAATAAATAAAGGGATATAACATTATATGAAGGTATAGTGTTGTTAAAAATGCATGTTGTAAACCCTAGAGCAACCACTAAAAAAATAAGAGATATAGCTAATAATCCAATAATGGCAATAAAACAGAATACTAAAAAATATGCAATTAATCCCCCCCCCCCAAAGGCAGGAAAATAAAGAAAACGAACAAAGTTCATGTGAAAGAAACAGAAAACAAATAGAAACACGGTACAATTAAATCTAAGTATGCTGATAATATATGATAAATGTAAATGGTTTAGATAATTAAAAGATGCAGATTAATTATTGCCCTGGACAAAACAGAAAGATCCAAAAATGCTGTCTACAATAAATGCACGTTAAATATGAAGAAACAAAGACAAGAAAAGTAAAAAGACGTCATGCAAACAATAATAAGAAAGCTAAAGTAGTTACATCAATATCAAGGTAGACTTGAGGACAAATTATATTAACAGGGACAAAGATGGACTTAGAAATGATTTTTAAAAAAGAAAGAAAGGTCTATGCACCAAGAAGAAATAACAATCTTAAGTATGTATGCACTTAATTAGATATTCAAAATATGTGAGGCAAAAATGTACAGAACTGAAAGGAGAAATAAACAAATCTGCAATTATAGCTGAAGAGTAATTTTTGAAAAAGACTAAATATCAGTAGGGATACAGAAAAATCAAATAACCCTATCAACAAACTTGACCTAATTGTTATGTAAAGAACATCTGGCCCAACAAAAGCAGAAAACATTCTTTTCAAGTGAAAGAGAACATACATCAAGACTGATCATAAGGTGAACAACAAATGTCAATAAATTTAGAAGAAACAAAATCATACATTATACATTCTCAAACCACAATGGAATTAAATTAAAAATATCTGAAAAAAAAACCCTAAATATTTAAAAACGAAACAACATTCTTCTAAATAATAAATGGGTCAAAGAAAATCACAAGATAAATCAGAAAATATTTTGACCAAATGATGATAAAAACGTTTCTAAGCAGTGCTTAGAGGGATATAATACCTTTAAAGGCTTATTTTAGAAAAGAATATCAATAAAACCAGAAGCTAGTTTATTGAATGATTCTAATTTCTAAACTGACAAAAGAAAAAAAACCCTAAACAGCTTTAAACCCACTTATGACATTTCATGCTGATGTGGCTTTACTGGTGAATTCTATCAAACTCTTAAAGAATAAATACTATTCCTAGACACGTTTAGAAAATAGAGGAGGAAACACTTTTCAACTTACCTTATTTGCCAACTCTGATATCAAAACCAGACCAAAATTATTGTTAAGAAAATTACATACCAATATCACTCATGAACAGACACAAAAATCTTCAACAAAATTTAGTTGACCCTTGAACAACATGGGTATGAACTGTGCAGATCCACTTGTACGCAGATCCCTTCCAACAAATACATTGGAAAACTTTTTGGAGATTCACAACAACCTGAAAAAATTCATAGACCAACTGTGTAGCCCAGAAACACTGACTGATATAGGTATGGCAGACAACCCATCCCATAAACAGATGACGCAAACCCACAGTCCCACTGTGTCAATAAATATAGTACAGAACTGCAAATGGGCTTCGGATCAAGATGGTGGAATAGACGGTCCCCAGCATCACTCTCTCCCACAAATCAACCAATTTACAACTATAAAAAAGCAACGACAGCGAAGCTGGGGTCACCAGTGATCAGGGGAAGAGGAGAAGAGGCCTACAGAGTGCATGAAGGTGGGAGAAGCCACGATGAGAAAAAGAAAGAACCGCTCCGACTGTTTCAAGCCCTGGCTGCTTTAAGGCTGGAGCTGGTGAGAACGTGGAGCAGGAGCTGGCAAAAGCTGCAGCTGTGACCCTTGGATGGAGTTGCTTGGAGTCTGCAGGGGAGAAGAGGGCCTTGGTGGCCCCCAGGCCAGCAAGACTACTTATAGGGTTCCTACAGACCCACATAGGACTGAGGAGCCACAACAACTGAAAAAAAGGAGCCATCAGAAGCTCGTGAGTCAAGTGTTTGGAGTGCGGGCAATGGGAAGAGACAGGCCCACTGGGAGAACACTGGGGCACAGCAAGGACAGCCGATCTGCCCCCCAATCATCACAGGACCACTCAGTGGAGACTGGTCAGTAATACAGAACTGCAGGGGGTGCAATTCACTTTAAAGACTCAGGCTCAGACTGGAGCTTCTATACAACCCAGGTATACTGGGTCTCACAAGTCCTGGAAGCATGATAAAGTCAACCATTAAAACCCAAGCTGCACAAAAGCTTTCCCTAGGGAATCGGCAGCAAAGCAGCAATTTAGCTCAACCACATAGCTCAAGTGCTGGTCCCCACAGGAAGTTCCTCCATTTTAGAAGTAAGCAAAGGACAACAAATTAATTCCAGTGCAGAGTTTTTAAGTGGTAGGAACAGTAAATAATCCAACACTGAACTGAAAGAAAAAACACAGACCAGAGACAAAGTTTAATATTAACTAGTAAAGGTTTCTCATCACCAAAGAAAACCTACAAAACCTAGAAGGACTGGAAGTCCCCTGGGCTACCAAGCCAGGGAGGGCCAGGGGGCCTCAGGCCTCAGCCACGGGCCACCACCTCCACACACACACCTGCAACCAGTCCAAAATGACCACCGAGCCACTGCAGGAAGCACCCCGGGCTCCTGATCTGGGGTGGTAGGGGTGGCCAGGGCTTCGGCCACACCCCTCTAACATCTGCACCCAGCCCAGCAACGACCAAGCCACTGCTGGAAGCCCCCTGGTCTCCCATGCAGGAATGAGGGGGGTACCACAGGCATCAACCCCACCCCTCCTCCTTCCTCCTCAGACACTATTTCCTTTCCCTTTCCCATCTCCCCCTCCCCTGTAACTGCTCTGCAACATCATTGAATGTAAAAAAAAAAAAAAAAAAAAATTTAAAAAAAAAAAAAAAAAA
>NW_007727521.1:704050-730105 GCF_000696425.1 Galeopterus variegatus
TCCCATTTCCTTCCCCTTTCCCCTCTCCCCCTCCCTCCCCACTGCTTCGCAACATCATTGAATGTAAAAAAAAAAAAAAAAAGTAATATTAATAAACAACAACAAAAAGAACTGCAAATGTATCCTCTCTTCCTTATTTTCCCAATAACATCCTCTCCTCTCTAGCTTACTCCATTGTTAAGAATACATTATATAATACATACAACATACAAAATAAGTAGTAATTGACTGTTCATGGTATTGGCAAGGCTTATTTGGTCAAAAGTAGGCCACTAGTAGTCAAGTTTTGGGGAGTAAAAAGTTGCATGCAAATTTTTTAACTGCACAGGGGGTGAGTGTCCATAACCTCCATGTTGTTCAAGGGTCAACTGCGTGAGGGTACTTTGAAAAGTTCATGGAAAATGGAATTAAAAGATATGAATATTTCAAAAAGCTTTCTGAAGTACTGTCATACTAGCAAAATCAAATCTATCAATATGCCAAAAGGATAATACATGATGACCAAGAGTGGTTTACAATTAAAAGATATGAATATTTCAAAAAGCTTTCTGAAGTACTGTCATACTAGCAAAATCAAACCTATCAATATGCCAAAAGGATAATACATGATGACCAAGAGTGGTTTACTCCAGTAATGCAAGGTTGGTTTATCACTTAGAAAAAAAAAGTCAAGAGTAATTTATGTTTTTAACAAAATGAAGGAGAAAAGCCACATTGGAATCTCAATATATGCAGAAAAATAATCTGACAAAATCAACAACCATTCTTGATTTAAAAACAACCAACCAACCAAAAATCCCACCGAATACTCTAAGCAACCTAGGAATAGAAGGAAATGTCCTCAACTTAAAGTGCGTTTACAAAAAAACCTATATCTGAAATCATACTTAATGGTAAAAGACTGAAAGACTGAGCACTTTCTCCCTAAAATCAGGAACAAGGCAAGGATATCTACTGTTATCACTTCTATTCAGCATTGTTCTAGAAGGTCTAATTAGTGCAATAAGGAAGAAAAAAAAAGATATACAAAGCATAAAGATAAAGAAAAAAATACTGTTATTTGTATGTGGGTAACATAAACATGTACACAGAAAATTCCACATTACGGGCTGAGTATCCCTTACCTGAAATACTTGGGACCAGAAGTGTTTCAGATTTTAGATTTTTTCAGATTTTGGAATATCTGCTGAATATATACAGGTTAAGCATCCCTCATTGGAAAATAGAGGAGGAAATGCTCCAATGACCATTTCCTTTGAGCGTCATGTTGGAACTCAGAAAATTTTGGAATCTGCAGCATTTCAAATTTCCACATTAGGGATACTCAACCTGTATGTAAAAAAGAATCTACTAGGCCTAATCAGTGAATTTGAACAAGGTCCACAAGACACAAAGTAAATACATAAAAGTTAACTGTCTTTCTACATCAAAGTGACACACAGTTGGAAACTTAAATTTTTAAAATGCATTTAAAAATTTTAAATACAATAGCATCAAAACCATTAAATACTTAGGGATAATTGTAGAAAAATAGGGACAAACTGTGGACAATAAAACTATAAAATATTGCCAACAGAAAGTAAACAATATCTAAGTAAATGTAGAGAGATACCATGTTCATTAATCAGAAGACTCAATATTGCTAAAATGTCAATTCTCTCAAAATGTATCTACAAATTAAATGCAATCCCAATAAAAATCCCAGAAGCCTTTCTGTAAAAACTAACATGCTGATTCTGAACTTTATATTGAAATTCAAGGACCTAAAATAGCCAAAACAATTTTGAGGAACAAAAACAAAGTTGAAAGACTTACTACTACCATTTTCAAGATTTTACTATGAAGCTACAATAATCAATATAGCATAGTAGTGGCATAGTTCAATGGAACATAAGATAAATTCTAGAAACAGACATACAAGGGGTCTTCAAAAAGTTCATGGAAGGGTTCGTATTATGTTTTAATTCTACTTTTCCAAAAACTTTTTGAAGTACACTCACATATGGTTGATTAATTTTTGATAGATTCCAAAGTAATTCTATAAGAAAAAGTATAATCTTTTCAACAAAGGGTTTTTCATCACTGGATATTCATATAGAAAAAATGTAAACCATACTTGCTGGCTGCCAAAAAAAAGAAAGAAAACGAGAAACCAAGTCCTAGACTATAAGAATGTATCCACAATACATATCACTGACAAAGGAATTACTTTGGAAGTATATAAAGAACTCTTAAAACTCAATAATAAGACAACAAACAATCTTATAAAGAGTAGAGGACTGTGAACAGACTCTTCAAAGAAATAGAGATACTGCTATCTCTATGAACACAAGTGCATGAAAAAATGCTCAACGCCATTAGTCACTGTGGAAATGAAAATTAAACCAATAATTTAGCACTACACTCCTATTAGAATGCTAAAGGTAGAGCAAGTGTTCAAGGATGTGCAGAAATTGAATCTTACACAATGCTGGTAAAAATGTAAAATAATATAATCGCTGGAAAAATTTGGTAGTTTCTCATAAAGTTAAGCACACACATACCATATGATGCAGCAATTCTATTCCTAAGTATTTACTCAAAGGAAACAAAAGCAAATGTCTACACAAAGACTTGAATAGATATGTTCATAGCCACTTTATTATAAATAACCTCAAAATGGAATCAATACAAATGTCCTTCAAAAGGTAAATGGATGAATAAAGTGTGGCATTATTCAGATAATGGAATGTTACTCAGCAAGAAAAGGAACAACCCATGATACGTGCAACAACATGAATAAAGCTATAATAATATGAGTAACCAATAAGTGCCAGACTCAAAAGATTACACACTTTATTATTCCATTTAATGAAATTATAAAACAGGCAAAACTAGTCTATAGTGTCAGAAAGAAGATCAGTGTTTGTCTGGGATTAGAGAGGACTGAAAAGGAGCATAAGAAAACTTTCTAGGAATATGGATATGGCCTATACTCTGAACGTAGTGGCTGTATGCATATATAAATGTGTTAAAGCACATCAAACTGTATACTTAGCATAGAGTACATTTTCTTATAAGCTATACTATTTTTTTAATCACAAAAAATTAATTAGCACATTTTCTCAGTTATATTTTTCAGAAGGAGCACTTACCTTATTGAGTGCAACAATGAAGGGACATTTTTTAGATTTGAGAAGGTTGATAGATTCAATTGTCTGGGGCTCCAAACCATGCATAATATCAACAACTAAAATGGCAATATCACAGAGAGAGCTTCCTCTGTTTCTCAGATTACTGTTAAAAAGAGGAAAAGAGGTATAAATAGAAAATCTTGAAATTAATACTTTTCTTAAACTTAAATTTTTAATTCTTTGTAAAACCTAAACAAAAAGAACAAAAGAAAGTATATGCATTAAATTACTCAAGCGCTATTAGTCCTTAACTTGCCAAATGCTCATCTGACAAACTGAATTGATATAAGTTGGAAATCAATTAGTTCCAGAAGTTACTCTAATATTTTGCCAATTTTACTGACCAGGTTTTTTGTGTTAAAAAATATGGCCAAGAGACAACAGTGTAATATTCTACCTGCAATGGGTTTCAGAGGAGATAGAGCCCAGGCACATATGAGGGTACTTCAAAAAGTTCATGGAAAAATAAAATTGCAAGATAATATGAATATTTCCATGAACTGTTTGAGATACCCTCATATTAGGATTTGCTCTGAATGCCACATTAAGGAGGTGCTTTTTCAAAACAGAAAAGACTTCCCTCTATTTAAAAAAAACAAGTATCCAAATAAAGCATTACTAAATCAATGAGGCACAGAGGAGGCTTGATAGTTACAGGGACCAAGTTACTACCCAAAGGTTAATAACTCCACTGAACTTTCAGACATAATGATTTTCAAGCAGTTTGCTTGATGACAAAAGACTCAAATTGGTCTTACCTGAAAGACTCATGCCCAGGAGTATCAATAATCAGCATTCCTGGAATCCGAACATTCTCTCTATCAAACTAGAAACATGGGAAAAAATACCATGAAAACTTGAAAATTTATCACCACTCCCTTTTCCAAATGAACAGTTTTAAAACAATTAGGAAGTCAAGCAGCAAAGCATGACAGTTAATATTTTCATTAATATCAAAAAGAGTTTTGCAGAAAAAAATAAAATGAGAAAATATGCCCTTTCTTAAGGTCGTAAAACTGTGGTGTAGTCTACATTTGAGCAAATAATTAAGTGATGATATAAGTGACAGAGCAGTTATCTTAGCTTACCTATAAAAAGTTGACATGTAAGTATTTTCAGTATTTGGAAAATTTATCCACTCTAATTTTAAAGCATACTAAACTCACAAAAATATCCCAAAGTACGTTTTAAAGAACATTTCCACATTGATCAAAAATGTTAAAGAATAAATATATACCCTGCTTTTATTCAAATAATGTCATAAACAGTATTTTCTGGACAAAAGCACATTAACAAACAGAAACAACATCACAACCAACCTCACTTGGATATTCCCTTTTAACCTAAAAAGTAGCACTGACCAACAAATCTCTCACACGAACAACTTTTATTATGCGTATCTATATATTCTGCTAATCTTCCAGTGATTTTTCAAAATTTTATCTCCTAATCTATATCAAAATGATTCAAATGTAAAATGCTTCAAATCTGCATTCTGGTGGTCTTAAATCAACACTCACTGAGCACCATAATTATTTCTACTTCAGTGTCTTGAATAAAAACAAGAAATAATTACCACTGTCATATAAAGGTTATCCTGAGAACTTTAATAATACAGGCTTTTTACAATTCACTGAGCACCATAATTATTTCTACTTCAGTGTCTTGAATAAAAACAAGAAATAATTACCATTGTCATATAAAGGTTATCCTGAGAACTTTAATAATACAGGCCTAACAATAATCTTGCTTTTTAATAACACAAGATTTTAAGTTCTGGCAATTCTGGTGGAATAGGCTGTTATGAATCCTCCAACGACTAACACATGGAAATACTATTTAAAATACAATGAGATAAATTTTAAATTATAAATGTGAAAAGCTGTAATTCAAGAAAACTGTCCAAAAATAAAATAGAACACCACATAACTGGAAAACTGACCCAGAACAACCAACACCAAGATACAAAAGGACCACATACTTAAGAAATGTGACCATCCAACTTTCCAGTATGAAGGGCACAAAATAACTCTTTAGTATTCAAAAACTCATAGAATATTATTCCCATAATTCCTTACTTAGAAATCTACTAGAAAATGAGCTTTCATAAAACTTAATCTCAAACAAACAAAACAAAAACTGAAAAGCAAAGCTCACAGACTCTTTTTACATGCAGAAGCAAGACTAAATAAGGAATAAAGGGACACACTAGCATGTAATAATAAATACTGTTTGTTTTCCAATTTACTGCTTTCTAGTTCCAAATATACATTCTCACCCTCTGTGATAGTGGAACTTAGGAATTCTATATTATAAGACTCAGTTCCACGTCTGGGGCAGTTTCTATCTCAGATGAGCCTGGAGTACCCTGCAATACCAGACGGCATGGATGCAACAAAAAACTAGTACTACTAGAAATCAAAAAGACTCAGGAGCTGACAACTGGGCAAAGATGAGACTATCTCAGCACGATGATAACTGAAAAGAATTGAAATGCAGTAAATAAGTTTAAATCCATAATTTCTAAATGATACAAAACAAAATCCAATTGGTCAATCTCATTTAAAAGCTGGTAAGTAAAGGTAAAGAATCAAGCATTAATTTTGGCTTTCTTATCTACACTATCAGTGAGTAATCAAATAGTAGATTAAGTAAAGTTTCTGTACAGAACCCATTAAATAAAGGAAGCTGGATGATGGGATTAAACATCAACATTTTGCAACCCCAAATACTTTAAAAGGTAGACATCAGCTTAGAAGTTACCTGTGGGTCAAGAAGAGGGTTTTGATTGGGAAGGGACATCTGATGGGCTTCTGAGGTAACTGGCAGGGTTCTATCTCCTAACAAGGTAACACTTAAAGGGTGTATGCCTTATAATGATTGATTAAACCCTACATTTTTTCTTATTCTGTTACACTTAATATAAATAAACTGAATATCCCCAAACAAGCAGAGAAAATATAGGATATAAAGAAAAGATAACCAATTTGAAACAAAAAAAGATGGGTGAGGGAACAGAATGTTTAAAAGTGGATCTATGGTAAGTGTTAAAACACAGAGGGGAATGACTAACTTTAGCACAGTGGTTGCCTCTTGGACAGAGAGGGAAACAAATGGAATGTGAGGGCTCCTACAATTATATAATGTTTTATTTCTTAAAAAGAAAGATCTGAGGAAAAATAAGACAAAATAGTACATATGTTAATTCTGAATGGGAGCACATAGGTCATACTAGTCTCTGCTCCTCTGTTTGAAATAATTTACATCTTAATTTCTGTTACAGATTAACACATATGAAATACAATGTACTTACATTTTTAATCATCTTAGTCTGTTCATTAATAGCTTCCAGGGGAACATTGGTGGCCCCAATTTGCTGCGTGATACCACCTGCTTCACCATCCTGTACATGTGTGTGACGGAGCTGTGAGAAGACAGCAAATTCAGATTGGTACTTCGATATGGAAAATGATAGAAGCAAAAGCAGTAAGAAATTAGCAACTTATTTATTGTAAACAGAATTGCCTGTATGTGCTATGGGTTTTTAATGCCTTTTTTATAAGCCTCGCTCGTTTTAAAAGTTAAATCAACACATATTATATCTTCTTACTTTATCTAGAATTTTGGTCTTCCCTGTGTCCACATGTCCAAGTACACAGATAACAGGGGCTCTTAGCTTTTCTGTATTTACATTTTTACTATGTTCAAGTCGCCGTTTCTGGAAATGAAAGGAAAAAAAAAAAATCACAAAATTAAATTTTATTTCAAACCATCATTACCTTTATTTTTAAATTATTTTTCCTTGACAAGTGAATGCCACAACCTACATCCAAGTTCTTTGTTGATTTGACTACACATAATTGTATTTTACAATGTGAACTTTACAATCTAATTCCCATACCAGCACCTTTGGATAAGGAGAAATCTGTTTCAGATAGATTTCAGAGTAGCACTGCTAGATGTAAATAGGAACGGTGTAATGTGTTGCCTCAAACTTTCTGAACACTGTTGTACACAGCTAACTTAATGAACTATAATTAAATACAGAAAAAGAATTGAGTTTTCCATCACACTGACTATATAGTACAACCCCTAATTTATGTGGGGGTTTACATAAAAAGACGTGAACTGTTGGATTTTTTAAAAATTCACTAAAACCTAAGAAAATAAAGATTTTTGAAAGCAATTTATTTCACACTTTTGTCCAATGTACGAATGCTATAAAACCTCTCAATGAGAAGAGTATTTATTTAAGCCTCAGCTTTAATAAGTCCAATGACATTTCCTGCCATCCCAAGGCACTACCACTCCCATGGACACTAGTAACTGTGAGAAAGTGTCTCCTTGAACCAATGTGTTTCTTTGTAGCATTTACCTACATACTTCAGCATCCCGAGGACCAAAAAAAAATACATACTGGGACAATTCTTCTTTGCAACTGGAATGAAAAAACTTTTTGGAATGTCAAGAGTGACATGCAAGTGATGAGCACAAGGTAGAAGTTATTTAATAGCAAATAGCAGTACACAGCAGCCTCACAGTATGTACAACTCAAATTTGAACATCATGACTTTAGTAAGATTTAATATGGTTGAAAATAGTCCTTCTCTCTCACACTTGGTTAAAATTTCTGGAGGACAATGAGGAACAAACGTTGATTGAGGAATTCTACCTCTAAGTATACTGAAGCAATGAAAGGACAAGTGTATAAATATGTGTGAGTACAAAAGTGTTTGTTCAGTGCAGTATTTTTTACAATACTTTATAAGCACTTAATGTTTTCTAGTTGTGGATTTTTTAATGAGAGTTTCCCAAACCCCACGGCTGACACCTTTCTGGTGTGTAAAAATCATCTAGGTAGAAACCTCTATCCACAATGGAGATTCTGACCTAGGAGCAGCAGTGAATTTCAGAAAATTCTAAGATGTACCAAGGTTTTGGATCCATAAAGTTTGTTATGGACTGCACTGCATTTCCCCCAAATTTATAAACTGAAGTCCTAACCTCCAATGTGCATCTGGAGACAGGGCCTGTAAGGAGATAATTAAGGTCATAAGGGAAAGGACCTAATCCGATAGGACTGGTGTCCTTATAAGAAAAGGAACAAACAGAGATCAATAGATTCGATCTCTCTCTTCACATACCCAGAAGGCCATGTGAAGACACAGCAAGAAGGTGGACTTCTGCAAGCCAGGAAGACAGCCCTCACCAGAAACGAACCCTGATGGCACATTTATCTTGAACTTCTAGCCTCAAGAATTGTGAGAATATAAATTTCTGTTGTTTAAGCCACCCAGTCTGTGGCATTTTGTTATGGCAGCCCAATGAGAATAATACAAAGTTAAATCAGAATCCTTCTATAAAACTGAATATAAAATGTAGCTATTAAACATGTTGAGGCAGAACTTCTTGAATGACAGGAGGAGGATCTCAGCAAATCCTTTCCCCAAAAGGAAATTATAACCCTGGACAAAATAGTAAAAACAAAACAAAACAAAAAAAACCTTAAAGACTCTAGAAACTGGCCAAAGGCATACATCAAACTGAGAAACATTTAATCCAACAAAATCTCCCAGCCCTCAGTATAGGCAAAGGAAACCTACGGAGTTACTATGGGGCAGCTCCACCATGCTCCTCCTGCTTCCACAGCTCCATGGGACAGAAGTGGTATTGGAGAGAGGGACAGGGAATTTCACAACCAAGGGCACTGTCAACAGCAGTGTTCCCTTCTCTCCACACCCTCACCAGCATTTGTTATTCTTCATCTTTTTGATAACAGCCAGTCTAACTGGGGTGAGGTGATATCTCAATGTGGTTTTAATTCATATTTCCCTGACGACAAGTGATGTTGAGCATTTTTTCATGTACCTGTTGGCCATCTGTATGTCTTCTTTGGAAAAATGTCTATTCAGCTCCTTTGCCCATTTTTTAATTGGTTTATTTGGGGTTTTTTACTGTGTAATTGCTTGAGTTCCTTGTATATTATGGATATTAACCCCTTGTCAGATGCACAGTTAGCAAAAATTTCCTCCCACTCTATAGGTTGTTGTTTCATTCTGTTGATTGTCTCCTTTGCTGTGCAGAAGCTTTTCAGTTTGATACAGTCCCACTTATTCTTTCTTTTCTTGCCTGTGCTTTTGGGCTCATGTTCATAAAGTCTGTGCCCAGACCTAGTTCCTGAAGTGTTTTACCTACATTTTCCCTCAGTAATTTTACAGTTTCAGGTCTTATACTTAAGTCTTTAATCAATTTTGAGTTGCTTTTAGTATATGGTGAGAGATGCATCCCTAGTTTCATTCTTCCATGTATGGATATCCAATTTTCCCAGCACCACTTATGGAAGAGGCAATCTTTTCCTCAATGTAGGTTTTTGTTGCCTTTGTCAAATTTCAGACGGCTGTAAGCCTGAGAGATGACTTCTGGGTTCTCTATTCTGCTGCAGTGGTCTGAGTGTCTATTTTTATGCCAGTACCATGCTGTTTTGGTTACTATAGCTTTGTAGTATAATTTGGGGTCAGGTAGTGTTATGCCTCTGGCTTTATTTTTTTTTTTGCTCAGGATTGCTTTGGTTATTCAGGGTCTTCTGATGTTCCATATTAATGTTAAGATAGTTTTTTCCATTTCTGTGAAGAGTAGTATAGACATTTTCACAATGTTAATTCTTTAAGTCCAAGAGCATGGAATGTCTTTCCATCTTTTTGTGTCTTCTTTAATTTCTTTCAGTAGCAGTTTCTAGTTCTCATTGTAGAGATCTTTCACCTCCTTGGTTAAACTGATTCCTAGGTATTTTATTTTTTTCATGACTCTTGTAAATGGGCTTACTTTCTTGATTTCTCTTTCTGTTAGCTCATTACTGGAGAATATAAATGCAACTGATTTTTGGTATGGAGGTTTCTCAAACAGGTTGATCCTCCATATGATCCAGCAACTCCACTGCTGGGTATGTACCCAAAGGAATGGAAACCATCATGTCAAAGGGATACCCGCACTCCCATGTTCATCCCAGCTCTGTTTACAGTAGGCAAGATATGGAGCCAACCTAAATGTCCATCAATGGACGATTAGATAAGGAAAATGTGGTACATATACACCATGAAATACTACTCTGCCATAAAAAAGAATGAAATTCTCCCATTTGCAACAACATGGATGAGCCTGGAGAAACTTATATTGAGTGAAATAAGCAAAGCACAGAGGGATAAATATCACATGTACTCACTCATAAGAGGGAGCTAAGAGAGAAAGAAGGAAGGAAAGACCACAGTGGTGTGTTGGACTTACAGAGGGAGAAAGCATACCTAGGGATACAAAGTGGAATGGGGAAAGGGGGAATGTGGGGGAGGTCAGGGACAGTTGGGGAGGACATGGGGTATCATCACAATTTGTAGTAATGGGCATGCTGCCAGTATGGATCTTGCCATCACATCTTAGGCACAAGTGGTGACAATCAGGTTTGCATCTCATGAATATTCATAACGAAAAAAAAACACATCTTAGGCACAAGTGGTGACAATCAGGTTTGCATCTCATGAATATTCATAACGAAAAAAAAATTTTTAATTTTAAAATAATTAAAAACAAAACAGCAATGATCTCATCAGCAAACCAAAATCACAACTAGACTAAGATCTTAATATCAGTGGGGCAAGATATAATCTGGAAGATCAGCCACAAATTTAACAGGGAGGTTTGTGGAACAAGACAGCTAAGGTAGGCAATGACAAGACAATGTTATTAGAGACAAGACAGACAGATTTATATTCTCAGAAGATATAACAAGAATGAACATACTTAACTGAGCTCCAAAATAATGAAGAAAAAACTGACAGCACTGAAGTAAGAAATATATAATTCAATAACATAATCTGGGGATTTTGGTAATGCATAGCAAAACTAGACAGAAAATGAGCAAGTATACAGAAAATTTGGACAACACCATTAATCAAATTAACCTAACTAAACACTGGGCCCACTGACAGCAGAATATACAATTCTTCCTAAGTGCACAAGAAACATTCTCCAGAAAAGACCATATGCTAGGGGATAAAATAAGTTTTATCAGAATAAAAATAAAGAGAAAACAGAAAATGCAATGAAACCAAAGTTAGATCTCTGAAACAGCAGACAACAAGAAGAGTTAGTGAGGATGTAGAGAAACTGGAACTCTCAACTGGTGGGAATCTATAATTGTGCAGCCACTTTGGAAAATAGTATAACAGTTTCTGAAAAAGTTAAACACAAACTTAACATAGGACTCAGCAATTTCACTCCTAGGAAGACATTCCAAAGAAATGAAAACATATGTTCATGCAAAGGTTCATACAGTAGAACTATGCATAATAGCCAAAAAGTGGAAACAAATCAAATGTCCTTTAACTGGTGAATGGATAACAGAATGTGGTGTATTCATCCAATTAAACACTATTTGCTAATAAAAAGTAACAAAGTACTGATACATGCTATGACATAAATGAACTTCAAAAACAGTCTAAGTGAAAGAAGCTAAACACAAAAGACCACATATTAAACAACTGCATTTATATGAAGTTTCCAGAATAGACAAATCTATAAAGACAAAGGAGATTAGAAGTAGTCTAGGGCTGGGAATAGTGAATGACCACAAATTGGCACAAGGAATCTCTCTTGTGAGCAATGGTAATATTCCAAAGTAGGGTTGTCGTGATGGCTGCACAACTCTGTAAACGTAAACTTCACTGAAATGTATACTTAAAATGCGTAAATCTTATGGTGCATAAATCATACCTCAACAAAACTGTTTATAGCTAAGAGGTCCACAGCAAGCATTACATAAAATAAAAATAGATTATCTAAAAAATCTATTATCTAACTTTGTTTTTAAAAACCTGAAGCTCATGCATAGAACTACTAACAAATCTCGGGAGTGGGATAATGTGGGAACTTATACTTTCTGCCTTATAATCATTTTGTTTGTTTTCACTTTTTTTTTTTTGTCTTTTTTACTGACCGGCAACAGGATCGCAACCCTCGGTGCCGCGCCCGCACCGGGGACCGGCAACGGGATCGCAACCCCCGGTGCCGCGCCCGCACCACACTCAGCCAGTGAGCGGGAACCGGTCCCCACATGGGATCCGAACCCTCGGCGGGAGCGCCGCCACACTCCCAAGCGGCGCACTCTCCAGTGCGCCACCGGGCCGGCCCATTGTTTGTTTTTAAATTAGCAAACACAGTATAAATATTTCACCACTTTTTCAAACATGAGTACAGAGGAAGCGAGTTGGTTTGAGTAAGTGCTGTGGGAAGAGACAGAGGCAAAACGGGGAAGGGAAGAGAATGCTACTGGCATCTAGTGGGTAGAGGCCTCGGATGTGGCTCAGCATCCTACAATCAAGAAGACAGTCCCCCACAACTGAGAATCATCTGGCCCCAAAATGTCAACAGTTCTGGGGTTGAGAAACCCTAATTTAGACAGACCCTCATAAGTCCTTAAGAAAGTCAGACAACTTATCCCTATCTAGACTTTACAGAAGGAAAAAGCAAATGCTGATATATAGGTATTAGAACAAAAATTGAAAAATTAATTATACATGAAAAGATGATGAAAACGAAAGCTAAAATAGTTTTTTAGCTTTAAAATAGTTTAGTATTCGCAAGCAAACTAAAGTAGTTTTAATGTATTATTTACACTAAGCTGACAGAATTAAAGAAAACTTTCTCTGAAAGTCTAGGTATGTGAACTTTACAAATAGAAGCCTTTCCAACCTGCCAGACTTAAATAACTGAAGGGATCAGATGCCCCCTACTGACTAACCTAAATATGTGAGGCAAAAATATGACTGATGTTTATAACTAGAGGGCATATGCTCAGAATATGTGTGCATACCTATAAACCATCACTGAAAGAGCACATTAAAATTTGGAGGAAATGAGAAAAAAATGATGAGGTAGTCACCATTCTGACTTAGGTAAGGAAGGGAGGTCTTTGGTTTAGACCAGTGTCAAAGACCTATTATGTTTCAACAATACAAAAACTGGGCAAGTTACTACTCTTAAGAATATATTTTTAGGGGCTGGCCCGGTGGCGCACTGGAGAGTGCGCCGGTTGGGAGCGCGGCGGCGCTCCCACTGAGGGTTCGGATCCCATGTGGAGACCGGTTCCCGCTCACTGGCTGAGCGCGGGGTGGGCACAACACCAAGGGTTGCGGTCCCATTGCCGGTCCCCGGTGCGGGCGCGACACCGAGGGTTGCGATCCCGTTACCGGTCAGTAAAAAAGACAAAAAGGAAAAAAAAAAAAGAATATATTTTTTAAAGTGCTACTCAAAACCTTTAGTTGTAAAGAAGGAGTGGGAAGGAAGAGTAAAGAGAAAGGAAAAAATAGATACCTCAATCCTCCGTTTTGCTTTGTCATAAACCCTTTCTTCTTTAGTGCGATCGTCATCAGAGTCATATTCAGAGTCTGAGCTCATTTCTTTACTTGGCTTTTTATCTAATGTTTTCCCTGAATCCTTCTCATCTGACACCTTTTCATCTTCCTCATCACCTTCACTGCCTTCACTTTCTCCTTCCTCTTCTTCTTCCTCTTCACTCTCTTCTTCTTCCTCCTCCTCTTCTTCCTCTTCCTCCTCTTCTTCAGGGTTTTCTTTTACTTCTATATGAACTTTGTTTCCTTCTATCAGGAAAGCAAACAGATTTTAAAATAAAGTTAACATTATAGATTTATATCAATATAACAGAGACCTTAAAGTAAGGGTGAATAATACAGGCATTAACTGTGTTTTCATGCATCACAAATGCAAAGTATTTATCTATATCCTACTATGAAAATAATCATTTAACAGTAAAAACTTAAGGCAGTAATCCACACTGAAGCTTATGAAAAAGAAAAGCATTACTAAGCCAGAATCCAAGTGAGAAAGGAATCTCAGGGAGGTGAGTACAATGTTTAGTATTGCTTCCCCTTTGGGTCATTTGCTGATTCTGCAAGAGACAGCTGGAAGGCTAAGTTGCCTCAGTGCTATGAGGCCAGGCATCTGGAGTCCAGATCTACCAAGAATGGGAGGGTGGATGAGGGGAGGACATACATTGGGTTACCCCCTTACCGTGTGGTAAAATACTTAAGAACTGTACTACCAGGAGTAAGGATGAATAAGAAATAAACAGGACCTCTCAATTACTGGCAGATCACTTTCAGATCCTCTCAATTCTAAATCTAGAATAAGATGATTCCATATTGCTGGTTCACTCAGATTCCTGGTGGAAATAATATAAATTACTCTGGAGACAAGATAACATTACCCTTGACTGGAGGAAAATGAAGGAGAACACATATTAAAGATGGAGGCACTCTTGCTCTCCAGGACTTAGACTGTGTCAGCAGAAATGCAAAAAGACTGGGCCAGCAAGAATTTGCAAGGCTTAACCACAAACCACAGACTTCCTATTGAGTTGCCTAGCAGATGTGGAGGTACAGGAGGGGCTCAAAGATGGCTAAAACATATATAATACATGCCTGTAGACAATAAAGTTGCTTAGTGCATGCACTAAGTCCCAGAACTTTGTGTCTGGTTTCTGGTTGCCCACCTCCCTAGGCGGCAGCCCCTAGCTCAAGGTGTGCCCTGAGCAACTCACCTCGCTGCACTCTCTTGGCAGGGCTATATGTGGCCCTGCTCCCTGGGGGACTCCTGGCAGAGGCTATGTGTAGTCCTGCCTCCTGAGAACCCCAGGACCAAGAGAAACGTGCAATTGACCTCAAATTATTTCTACAGTTTTGAAGGTAAAATATCCAGCACAATATATAAAAATAACAGTCCACATGAGGTAACAATTTATATAAGGAAAACCAACATATAAAGTTATGAAAACAAAATTTTAAATGACTATGCTTCTAGCATTCAGGGAGCAAAAGACAAGATTGAAAATTTTTGAAGGTAAATAAAAACTAAAAAAAATTAAATGGAAATTATAAAACTAGAAAACACAAGAGATGAAATTAAGAACTCAAGAGATGAGCTTAACAACAGAGTAGAAATAGCTCAGGAGAAAATTGATGATCTAGAAGACAGCCAGGAGAAACAATCCAGAATGAACTACAGAGAATCAACAGGAAGAAATACAGAAAAGAGGAACGGAAAGGAAACAATGATACAGTAAGAAGGTATAATTGAAACCTTGAGGGACATAATGGCTCATAACATCACAAAACTGGTAAAAACATAAAACCATACATAAATAAAACCCTACAGGTAGAATAAATAAAAGGAAACATACCCTGTGAACATCATGATAAAAACCAAAGACACATGAAAAATTTAAGCTCATACCTGACTTCTCAATAGAAATAAAAGCCAAGACAAGAGAATAATAACTTCAAAATGTTAAATAAAACTTCAAACAAGAATTCCTCACTCAGTAAATATATCCTAAAAAATGAAGATGAAGTGAAGATACTCTTATAAAAGCAAAAATGAAATACCTCACTAACAGATCCACATTGGATGAAATTCTAAAAGAAAGAAAGAAAGAAATACAAATGGAAGATCAAAGATGCAGGAAGAAATATAGCACAACAAAATGCTGAGGACATGGGTAAATTTAACTAAATACTGACTGTATAAAATAAGAGTAATAAGCTAAAAAGAAGTTTAAAACAGATAATGGAAAGAGAGCAATAAAATATAAATTGAGGTGAGTAAAACTTATTCAAGTATTCTGAAGTTCTTGCATTGTCTAGAGAATAACATTAGATATTGTTAGTTCAAAAGTGCATCTCTTACAGTAAATAACCATTTAAAAAAATTAGAAAAGTACACAACTTCCAAGCTTATGCAAAGAGAAAAAAACTGAATAAAAAATATACAATAATGCAATGGCTGGTTGGAAATCAGAGAAAAAAGGCAGAATAAAAGAACTTAGTAAGATGAACAATTTAAAACCAATATACTGAGCCAGCCCGTGGCTCACTCGGGAGAGTATGGTGCTGATAACACCAAGGCCATGAGTTCGGATCCCGTATAGGGATGGCCAGTTGGCTCACTGGGTGAGCGTGGTGCTGACAACACCAAGTCAAGGGTTAAGATCCCCTTACCGATCGTCTTTTAAAAATAAATAAATAAAACAAATATACTTTATTAATTACATCAAATGTTAAATGTAATGGGCTAAGTACTCTAAATAAGATATAAGACTGACAAAACTGGATTTAAAAAATCTCAACCAAATGGCTTGCTGTGATTTAAATGTAGTATCCCCTCCAGAATTTATGTTGAAATTTAATCCCCATTAGGGTGGTACTAAGAGATCAGGGCCTTTTGGGAAGTTATTAAGTTATGAGGGCTTTGCCATCGTGAATGGATTAATACCCTTATAAAGGAGGATTCCGAGAGGGTTGCCCTTCTTGCCCTTCCCTCACTTCTGCCACGTGAGGACATGGCATTTCTCCCCTCTGGAAGATGCAGCAACAAGGCACCATCTTGGAAGCAGAGACCAGCACTCCTCGGATGCCACTACAGGCACTTTGATCTTGGACTTCCCAGCCCAACTGTAAGAAATAAATTTCTGCTCTTTATAAATTACCTAGTTTGTAGTATTTTGTTATAATAGCACAAATGGACTAAGATAATGCTCTCTGAAGACACAGTAAGAGTAATAAAGACAGAAAAAGATCATGTAAACCAAAATTGGTGTAGCAATATGAATATTAGAGAAAGTAGATTTTGAAGCCAAAAGGCATTGCGAGAAATAAAAAAATCTGTATCAAATACAAGAGTCAATTCATCAGAAAGATGTAAGACTGCATTCACCTAACAACATAGCATCAAAATATATAAGGCAAAAATTAACAGAACTTGGGGAGAAACAGACAATCAACAATTATAGTGGGAGATTTTAACACACTGGTCTCAGTAACAGAAAGAAAAAGCACACCAAGAAAAAATATATAAAACACTTGAACAAAATGATCAGCAAACTTGACCCAAATATAGAAAATAAGGAACCCAACTATTGCAGAATATGAACTCCTTCTAGTCACATATGGAACACTCTACAATAAATGACCATTATGCTAGGCTGTAAAGCAAGACTCAACATATTTCAAAGGATCGAGTCACGTATATTATCTGATCACAATGAGGTAACAAAAAGATAATTAGAAAATTCTCACTTTTGTAAATTATGAAATACACTAAACAAATCATAAGCAAAAGTTAATATATCACAATGGAAGTTAGAAAATATCAACGTATTAGAACTTGTGAAATTTGGCTAAAGTAATGCTTAAAGAAAAATTGATGTCTTTAAAAACAAGGATGGGGCAGGGCGGAACTTATAAATCAAAGAGCCAAACATCATTCTCAAAAACAAGAAAATAAAAGGAAATTAAACCCAAAGAAACTACAGATTTTCGTAATAAAGGACAAAAAATACTGACAAAGAAAAATGCTTACATTTTATTCACAGTGATTAGGAACTACACTGTTTTGTTTATCTCTTCATTACATTTTAAATTAACGGGACTTTTTGTAGGCTAGCTTTAATAACAACTCTATTTATAACATTATCATTCTGAAAAATGTGCTCTAAACCCGAGGCTGTTATCTTATAAATGACCTTCTGAAGAAACATTCATTCATAAAATAAAAGATCCAAGAGTAAAAATTTAGGAACCATGGCAATGGAGAGAACAAGACTGGTCCTTATCCCCAGAAATGTTCATATGCCTTTCATAATCAGGAGACCAACTATTCATTTAAATATATACATCTCTAATAGCCACTGATAACTACTGGATTTATCAATGTGTATTTTCAGCCATTTACCTTTTTCTCTTTCCTCATCACTGGCCATAGCTTCCCAATCATCCAATCCAGCATCCTCAGTTTCTTCTTCTTCTTCTGGAAATAAAAGTTTTCATTTAAGACAAAAAATATAAATATGAGGCTGCTTTCAGAAAAAAGTGAGAAATTATGCTCTGACATAAAAAAGAAATGTTTTAATTATGCCAAAAAACCACATATGCAACTTCATTATCTGTGGAACTATCTTTTCAATATAGCTAGCATGTTCTAATTTACTATTACTAAATGCTTCACCATTTCCTATTACTTTCAACGTACCAGATTAAACTTAACCCAGATTTCATATGAGATAATTAAAATATTAGGAATCTAGACACTGATATCTTTTAGATATTGAAAAGGGTATATGAATACACTTAGTTCTTGAGGACAAATGAAATTTCATACATATCTTCTTTTTTGTTTTTCAATTCATACTTTATATATAGAATTTATCACTTATTTTGCTTCAACCTTTACAGACACATCCAAAAACTACTTAAATTCCAAAGGTGAAGGTAAAAACCTGAAGGTACTGGACCACCAGTCCAGTTCAAAATAAGAACTGAATGCTGTTGCTTATAAACCCCAAATAGCCAGGAAGCTAAAATTCTGAATATTGTTTGAATATTAAAGACAGGAGAAAATTATGTTAAGCGAAATAAGCCAGGCACAGAAAGAGAAACACTGCATGTTCTCGCTCATATGTGGGAGCTAAATAAATCAATAAGTTGAACTTTTAGAATAAGGGAGTTTTGCAATGATGAATATGCTAATTACCCTGATTTGATTATCTCACATTGTGTACATGTACTGAAATATAACTCTGTACCCCATAAATATGTATAATCAATACGTTTTGAGGGAAAAAAAGACTTAATATTCTCCTAAACAATAATGAAATCCAGCCAGGCAAAACTATTTTTAGATGAAGGGAAGATGAAGGTGGGACACGCTGTAATAATTATTATTATTTATCAACAAATCTAGATAAGTCATCTTGAGGAGGAAAGAAGACTCAGAAACATGTACCCAAACATCCTTCCAAATTAGCAATTCTTTTTGGTGCTACAAATATGATCTAAAATAGCAGACTGCTATTAAGTATATCAACCTGAATTTCTAATTTTATCATATCAATGCTAAGCTGGAGTTTACCCAGGTGAAAATATCCTACTCACTTAGAACAGGAGGGGATAAAAGAAGAAAGAAACTATCAATAACATCATTCACCAGTTTGAGTCAGTTTTGATATTCTCTAAGGTTGTTCCCACTCCTGATCCTATCTTTAAACACTAGGGATTCTCTTGAATACCAAACATACGTTTAGCTAGCCCCTGGCTATTCCATCAATATCTAATCCCATGAGTTATTAGTACAGTGTTGAACTTAAAAAAAAATCCAGAGATTTCCTCTAACCCCTCAACACACACACACACACACACACACACACACACATGCTCTCTTCTCTTTCTCTCTCTCTGAATAAGTTTAATTCTCTTACTGATCTAGTAAATAGAAGCTGACCTCTAAAGAAGGTTTTAAAATGCCAATTTTTATGATTCTTAAAAAAACGTAATTGAAAATGCTTCCAATTTGTTTCCAAAGTATTTACTAAAGAACTTTGAGTCTTATTTGAGATTTCTGACCCATAAATAAAAACAGAAAATCCAAAACCTTCCATCCTCTTTACAAATCATTTTACTGACACTACTGAAAAGAACAAAATTGATTCAAGTATCACTTGGATACTTTTCCAAAGTGCAAATAAAAATAAATGGTTTGGGCCGACCCCATGGCTCACTTGGGAGAGTGCGGTGCTGGGAGAGCAGCAGCGCTCCCGCCGCGGGTTTGGATCCTATATAGGGATGGATGGTGCGCTCACTGCCTGAGCACGGTGCGGGCGACACCAAGCCAAGGGTTGCGATCCCCTTACCGGTCACAAAAAAGGACAAAAAAATAATAATAATAAATGGTTTGGAGAAAAGAAAGAACTATGAAGAAAGTCATCCTGCCAGATATTTATTTGGTTTCTTCAAACTATTTCATGATAACTAAAACAACTAATGATGTCAATACTTTTTAACAGAAATCAATCAGTCAACAAATGCTACTGGCCTGGTTCAATGGGAGGTGGTGTTTCTTCTTTTTCTGGTACTCCTTGTTCCACAGCTTCTATAGCAGCAATTATTTCCATTGGTTCAGACTCTAAAAAAAGAGCAGAAACCAAGTTAATATTTTTTCAGTGTATAATTTCTGTTAAGATACTCTTTTAAGTACTGAATAAAAATCAGTAATGCAAACCTATTTCTTCAACAAGTTTAGAAAACATTTAAATATTCAGCCATATGATTTACAGGAAACTACTCTTTCTGCTCAAGGTATATAAAATCGCAGAAGGCTGAGAAGGAAACCAAGAAAAAATAAGAATGACAGTTTTGCTTTTCAGAGTTAACAATTACTCACAGAGTTAAGACCCAGATTTTTCAAACTAAAAAACTTTTTCCATTAGCTTATTACTTGAATCAAGTAAGAATGATAACATTAATAAGAAACAAGGTACAGAAAATAAGTTTCAATAAAGATTTCTGATTTGTTGGTTTCTTTTCAAAAGACATTCTGTTGTGAAGGTTGTAGAAAAAAGGCAAACAAGAGTTTCTAAATCAGAGGCTACTTTATAAACAAACCTTCCTTATTTTCTAGCTGCTGTGGTGCTTTTTTCTTCTTTTTATCTTCATAAATTGGCCTTTTCTTTGGCAAAGAGTCTTTTGATGGCACTTCAACACCTGAGACATAAAAATGTAAAACTTCAGGTTTATATTGATTGCATGTCACCTGAGAAATATTATTTAAAAAGATAACATTCCATTCAACTCAAAGATACATACCCTAAAATATAAAAGAACATTCACAGAAAAACCTAGAAGGTATATTTTTAAATTTACATACAGCAAAATCCCATTTTTTGGTGTACAGTAAGAGTTTTGACAAATGCATAAAGTAACCACCAACACAATGAAGGTGCTGAAAACTTCTACCACCCTGTGATGTTCCATACAGACAAACCCTCCTTACATCTTTAGCCCCTGGTAACATTGTTTGGTTCTCTATCCCAAAAGATCTTCTCCAAAATGTCACACAAATGGAATCTTACTGGCTTTTGTCCTTATAATGACATCGGCTTTGAGAGTCATCCTCTTTGTTGTACATAGCAGTACTTCTTTTTATTGCTGAGCAGCATTCCTATGTATGGATGTACCACAGTTTATTTATCCATTCAATAGCTGAAGGACATTTGAGTTTGTTCCAGTTTTGGGCAATTATGAATAAAGCTGGTATAAACATTTTCATACAGGTTTTTGTGTGAACATTTCTCTAGAATAAATATTTCAGAGGGTAAGTGGTCAAAGTAAATATGTACTGTAAAAATGGTGAGACAAAGTAAGTTTTGTAAGAAACCACCAGTTGTTTTCCAAAATGGCTTTACACTTTTGCATTCCCACCAGTAACGTATGAGTTCTTCTTCCTTGCCAACATTTAGTAAAGACAGGTTTTTTTTTTTTTTTTTCGTGTCCGGCAACGGGATCGCAACCCTCGGTGTTGCGCCCACACCTCGCTCAGCCAGTGAGCGGGAACCGGTCTGTATGTGGGATCCGAACCCTCGGCGGGAGTGCCGCCGCGCTCCCAAGCAGCGCACTGTAGCAGTGCGCCACCAGGCCGGCCCAAAGACAGGGCTTTTTTGTTGTATTTTTAGATATATGCATTCTAATAGATGTGTAGAGCTATCTCATTGTGGTCTTAATTTGAATTTCCCTAATGAATAATGATGTTGAATATTCTTTTCATGTGTTTATAGTTCCTTGGTGAAAGTATTTGTTCAACTCTTTTGCCCATTTTTAAATGGAGTTGTTTGTGTTCTTCTTGATGAATTTTGAGATTTTTATATCTTCTGGATATTAATCCTTTGTCAATATCCGTGATTTAGAGGTATTGTCTTTGAATTCTCATAATAGTGTCCTTAACAGAGAAAAGGTCTTGAACTGAACTTGCTCAAAATTAACCATTTTTTCCTTTTATGGATTATACTTTTAAAGTTATACCTTAAGCACTCCTTGCCTAAAACAATGTCTCAAAGATTTTCTCCTGTTTTCCTCTCAGTTTTATAGCTGTGTATTTTATACTTAAATCTAAGACCCATTTTGAGTTAATTTTCATATAATGAATGGGGATTAAGACTAGGTATGTTGGGTTTTTTTGCATACAGATACACAATTATTCCGGTATCACTTCTTACAAAAACTGTATTTTATCCATTGAACTACCTTTCATCTCTGATAGGAAAAAAGTCAGTTGAATGTATATAGACTCCCTATTCTGTTCTATTGGTCTGTCTACCCTTTCCCAGTACCACGCTGTACTGATTGCTGTAGCTTTATAGTAAGTCTTAAAATCAGGTATTGTAAATCTTCAAAGTTTGTTCTTTTTCAAAAATATTTTGGCCATTCTAACTTCATGGTCTTTTCATATACATTTTAGGAATAGCTTATAGATAGCTACAAAATATCATGGTGTGGTTTTTATTAGGATTCTAGATCTACAGATTTGACTGAATCTACAGATCAGTTTGGGAGAACTGATGATCCTAACTATGTTAAGCCTTATAATCCATGAAGACGGTATCTTCCATTTTATATACGTCTGCATTAATTTTTTTCATTAGTGTTTTATAGTTTTCAGCATATAGGTCCTACAAATAGATTCATAATTATTTTACTTTCTCTTTGTTCTGGGGGGATTGCTACTGTAAATGTCACCGTTTTAAAATTTTTGATTTTTAGTTGTTAATTGCTAGCATACAGAGATACAACTATTTGCATACTGCCACTGTATCTACAACCTTGTTAATCTCCCTAGCTCTAGGGTTTTTTTGAGGGGTGGTCGAAGGAGGATGGCACAATTCCATGTGATTTTCCATGTAGACAACTGTCATATGTGAATAGACAGTTTTATTTCTTCCTTCCCAGTCTGTATGCTTTTTTTTGGCCTGGCTGCAAGAACTAGGACATTCCAGTGAAATGCTGAATGAACATGGTCAGAGAAGACATCCCTTGCCTTATTCAAAATGTTAGGATTTAACATTCAGTCTTTCACCATTAAGCATAATAGCTGTACATTTTTTTTGTAGATATCTTATTTCAGGGTAAGGAAGCTCCCCTTCTGTTCCCAGATTGTGAGTTTTTATCATTTATGGATGATAAATTTTGCCAAATGATTTTCCTGCATCTACTGAGATGATCATGCAATTTTTCTTTAGACTGTTAATATGGTAAAATGCGTTTACTGATTTTCACATAACGAACCAACTTGCATTCCTAGGATAAAACCTACTTAGTCGTGATACCTGATAATAAATATATGTAAATACACACATATATAAATATACATATATATTGCTGGAATCAAACTGCTTATATTCTGTTGAGAATTTCTGCATCTATGTTCATGAGGGATATTAGTCTGTATATTTCCTCTCTTGCACTGCCTGTCTTGATATTGTATAAGGGTAATGTTATCTTCATAAAATGAGTTGAGTAGTTCTGAAAGACAATATTTAACTGGTACTATTTCTTCCCTAAATATGTTAAAATTCTTTAGTGAAAGCACAGGGTCTTGGGGGTTTTTTGTTGTGGTGGGAAATTAACTCAGATAAAATTTAAAAAGCTATAGGACTATACTTTAAAAACATATACAGGACCACTCAGATTATGTGTTACTTTATGAGTTTTGGTAGTTTGCATCTTTTAAGAAATGGTACTGTTTCATCTAAACTTCTAAATTCATGAGCATAAAGTTGTTCATAGTATTGCCTTATCGTCATCTTAATACGTGTAGAATCTAATGATATCTCCCTCCTTTCACTCTCGACATGTGTAATTTGTGTCTTATCTCTTGTCAGTCAGTCTAGCTAGAGGTTAATCAATTTCATTAATCATTTCAAAGAACTGGCTTTTGGTTTCAATGATTCTCCGTTATTTTTCTGTTTTCTATTTCATTGTTTTCTGTACTTTATTATTACTTTCCTTCGGCTTACTTTGCTATTTTTTTCAGTTTAAGATGGAAGCTTAGCCCACTGGTTTTTTGTTTGCTTCTTTGGATTTGTTCCAAGCACACAGCTCTATGGTGAGCCGGGCACTTATGTCACTTCATAAACAAAATTATAAGACCCTCTTTCTCCAGCTCTCTCCTTTCTATATTTTCCCTACACACTCTGGTTCCCAGGAGCCCCTTTTTCTGGCTCCTCTGGCCAAAGGATGAAGTTCTGTCAGTTTTATGCTCCAAGGTTGTTGTGAAGTTCCACACAAGTGGGGCTGCCATTTGGCCAAAGCAGCAAGAGAAAAAGAATAAAAATAAAGGGGAGTCCCCCTCAAACTTTTCAGACATCAGAGACTCCTTTCCTGGTTTCTCTGGCCAAAGTGAAATAACCGAATGGATGAACCACACTAATGTTATAAAAAATGTTCACTCAACAAAGTCAATTCAATGTGAACAAAATAATTTTAAAATGTTATGGCTGAAAGGATGGAAATTCTGGAACTCTTCCTCATATCCCCCCCATCCCCCACAGTCCACCAAAACCTCCACTATCCTCATATTCCATAAAATTTGGACTGTAAATGATTAAGGAGAACACAAAAGTAAAAAAGCCAAAATGAGGCCACAGTTGAGAGAAGGTAAATTCTTTAACCTGTCCTTTTCTTTTCAGAGTTAAGTGCCTCTAGAAATCTCACAGGAATACACAAAAGACAAAAGTAGGTCCTAGTTTAACACCTGTATTCCAAACACTTCCTTAGTAGTAATGCAAAATTTGCCACCATTTATATATTTCCTGATTATAATTATGATCAGTTTTTTCCTTAACTATTTTTGGCAGCTGGCCAGTAACAGGGATTGAACCCTGGACCTTCATGTTATCAACACAAGTTTTTAACCAATTGAGCTAACCAGCCAGTACTAATAAGCTATGGTTTGCCCGAACTTTAAGGACTCAAATTTAAGGACTAAATAAAGCAAGACATTTGGCCTACAGGCAAACAGCATCAGGAAACCTGCTGCACATTTCCGAGTAATGTGCTAACTGATCTCTATTTAATGAGAGATTTTGGTCTTTGAAAGAGATAGTAAAACATAACACTCACAAGTAAAATATTTTATTTGTAATAAACTCACAAATAAAATGAAATGTTTAAAGTGTGTGGTAGGCAGAATAATGTACCCGCCACCAAAGATGTCCATGTCCTAATTCCTAGAATATGTGAATGTTACCTAATATGGCAAAAAGGAAATTGCAGATGTGACTAAGGTTAAGACCTTGAGACAGGGAGATTATTCTGGGTTATCCAGGTGGGCCCAACCTAATCATATGATTCCCTAAAAGCAAAAATCCTTTCCCTAAGGTAGAGGCTGAAGTCAGAGAAAGATGTGACTATGGAAGAGTGGTCACAGTGATCAACATTGCCAGCTCTGAAGATGGAGGAAGGAAGTCATGAGCCAAGGAACATGGGTGGCTTCTAGAAGCTGCAAAAGATAAAGGAATGAATTCTCCCCTAGAGACTCCAGAAAAGAATGCAGTCCTGCCAATCGAGCCCATTGAGACCCAGGTCAGACTTTTGATCTACAGAAACGTAAGATAATAAATTTGTGTTGCTTTAAGCCACTAAATTTGTGGTAATTTGTTATACCAACAATAAAAGACAAATACAAAGTATAACAGAAGTTTTCACTATAATTACCAAGCAGTTAATAATAATACTTTTGTTCAACTATGGCCAACTTGATAGCTAGTTAAAAGGAAATACAAGGGCCGGCCCGGTGGCGCACTGGATAGTGCGCCGCTTGGGAAGCGCGGCGGCGCTCCCGCCCGAGGGTTCGGATCCCACATACAGACCGGTTCCCACTCACTGGCTGAGCGAGGTGCGGGAGCAACACCGAGGGTTGCGATCCCGTTGCCGGTCCCCGGTCCGGTACGGGGGCAACACTGAGGGTTGCGATCCCGTTGCCGGTCCCCGGT
>NW_007727521.1:730479-735894 GCF_000696425.1 Galeopterus variegatus
AAAAAAAAAAAAAAAAAAAAAAAAAAAAAAAAAAAAAAAAAAAAAGGAAATACAAGTAAGATTTAATTAATAAAGTGACTTATCCAAAAAGAAAACCTTTAACATCAAGTCAGTAATTTGCTTTTGTTTGAGTTCATGGTTCTTGTCCAGTTTTCAGTATTTGTTTTAATCTTTTGTCCTAAATAAATTAAATAAAATAAATAGTGTCAAATTAATACATGGCAGAGTAAACCAGGGTCAAATCTGATTTGTAAGTAACATTACTGTGTCTGAGAATACATCTTTATCAGTCAACAGAATCCCAGCAGAAGTATACAGCTACAACCAGAATGGTTCTATATAATAATCCTTCCTCTCCATTCCTATAACAAACTCATTAAGAGGGGGGCCTTAGCACCTTGTTGGGTTACTAACAGCATGTCACTATAAGCAGAAGTTTTATAAGACAACAGTAGAAATTGTACACTGTGGGATTCTGAATGAAGTCACTAATAAAGAAAAATGACTAAAAACATTCTAAACTTTGAAGTATGAATGCATGTATGAATGTATGTATATGTATGTGTATATATGTGCTGAGATTGGCTAGAATTGTAAAACCAGAGCTATGACTCTGATAGGACAAACATATTAAACAAACATACCAAAGTAAGAGGATAAAGCAAGCTAAGAACATGGAGATTATCAGGTTGACTAGAGTTTTCCATGCCTAAGAGCATATACCTACGAAGTAAAAAGCATGGGCCTGAAGGGAAACTATCCTGGATGACCTGAAGGGTGGTTTCAACACCACCCCAGACTTAAGAAATTGACTATTCCTCTTGTCAGGGATTCTTGAATAAACTGCTGTATTTGTAATCAACACTAAAACTTATGTGTGTTCAGACATTCCATTCCATTCACATTGCAAAGTGAGATATCACAATCAAGTTCTCGCAGAAGCTCTTTGCCTGAAGTGAGTTTATTCCAAATTACTTATAAAGTATCTGCTATATCCTTAGCAGTCAAAGGCTAAAAGCTGATTGAAAAGTTAACTTGCAAAAAAAAGTTAACTTGCTATCAATTTCAGATTAATTATTTGAAAACACCTGCAGATAACCAACACTTTCTAAGAATACATTCTGGATCTAATGAGTAAGTTTTACATTATTGTAGGTAATGAATGTGGTAACTGATCTTAACATGGTGTCTTTCAAAGATACAGTAGATCTTTATTTTTTTTTTTCCTTTTTGTCTTTTTTCGTGTCCGGCAACGGATTGCAACCCTCAGTGTCGCGCCCATACCGGACCGGGACCAGCAACGGGATTGCAATCCTCGGTATTGCTCCCGCACCTCGCTCAGCCAGTGAGTGGGAACTGGTCTGTATGTGGGATCCGAACCCTTGGCGGGAGCACCACCACACTCCCAAGCAGCGCACTGTAGCAGTGCACCACCGGGCCGGCCCTACGGTAGATCTTTTAATGAGATGACTCACTTAAGAAGACTGGAGAGCCTTTAATGTCAAGATAAGGAATCTGGACATCTATTATTAGACAATGGGGAATCAATATCAGGCAACACTATGAAGAATTATCTCTATTTCTGTTTTTTTAGGAGGGGGGACTTATTTATAGATATACTATCATTTACCATAAATTTTTGGCCTAGCATAGAAGTCATCTTCCAAAACAATGAAATTACATCTTATTCCTTACATTTTTATTGAACCTTTTCACAGCATTTTCATAGGAATTCTCCTTCTGAACATTAATTGCATGAGAGAAGCTCCCAGACTGTTCAGTTCATTAGGAGTACCACTTACCCTGAGCTTGTAGAAGTTTAAGGGTAGCTTCAGCTCTGGCTCTGGCTTCTCTCTGGGATTTAGTTAAAAGTTTCCCTTCTTTTTTCAAGCGTTCTTTTCTTTCTTTTTCTTTTTGCTTTTTCCTTTCTCTTTTTTCTTGTTCCAATCGTTCCTATAAAAAGGGTATATGCATACAAAAATTGTATTTGTTTAATGAACTGTAAAATTTAAATGTAAACAACCCAAACTTTAAACAAAGTTCTTGAGATACATGCAAAGTATGTTAGGAGACTCCAAATGAAAATATTTTAAATGTTGTACATGATTATTAATCAACCTAACATTACAGTAGATTACTGGCAATGATGCATAAGCAACTTCTGTCTGTATGTACGGAAGTAAAGGTAGGATTTTCTGTACCTCTTCTTCTTATTTATATAAGAACAATAAAATAACTGAATTACCATACAACTATGAAATTTTTAGAATTAGAGATATTTTATAGAAAAGACATTTTAAGTTAAACACTGCATATCAATGTTAGCAACTTCATGAAAACATACCTCTTCTTTACGCTTGGCTTCTAATTCCTCAAGTCGTTTTATACGTTCTTCCTCTTCTCTCTTCTGTCTTTCTTCTTCTTCTTTAAGCTTAGCCAGAGCTTCTTGCATAGCTTTAACAGTGGCTTTGCTAGGTCCTTTTTTCTTCTCTTTCTCTTTTTCTTCCTTTTCTCCTTTCTTTTTTTTCTTATCTTTTTTCTTTTTGTCTCCTTCATTGTCATCTACTAAAAAAGAATAAAAAGAGTCGAGGCAAAGTGTTGTGTTTTTTTTTTTTTTTTTTTAAAGAGTCATTTCCTATGGTAATGATGAGCAAACCCCAGCCAGACTTTAAGGACAGTAATGCACCAAGGCTGATGTCAACAGCAGGCTAGCGTCTCTAGGCATCAAGGCATCCCTTGATGTATACTTGAGTACTCAGAGCACTGAACACTTGAGGACACAGAACATAGAACAACTCAGAATAATCCCACAGTTGGCCTCCTGAGAAGCCTGCGGTGCTGGTGTTGGTCTGAGTTGTCCAGACAAATATAAGAAGACAAAGATCCTGTCAGCAGGCAGAGAGCAATACTCTTAATCCACGGCGCCTGGGCAGAGTGGCTGGCACACAACGGATGCTTGTGTGAAGTTCTAACAAATAGAATGAACTAATCCCCACCTAAGTTGCGTAGCTAGTTTCACTTCTATAAGACGGGGATGATAAGAATGATGACTATTTTAAGAGGATATTAGGAGGATAAAATACAAAAATACAGATAATTATACTCTACAAACTCTAAAGAATTAAAAGTTATGGCCCTACTTTCATAGTGTTTCTCCTCAAAGACATTCAGATGATCAAAATTCCAGTGGTTTTAAAAAAAAAGCTGTCACTTTTCCCATTAAGTTTTCCAGTCTATAGAAAAACTATTTTAAATTTAAACAATGTAGTCTTTCCATGCAAAATATTTGATCTTTAGCTATTTTCATTCTTAAATAAGAGAAGAAAATTAGCTAGAACATTAATTTTTTTCCTAATTGGTTCTGTAACAAAAACAAGGCTCATTATGGCATAAAAGATGTTACCTAATTTAAGCATATTTACTTTTCTATTTCATAGATTGAAGTGGGATTTTAAAGACAGATAAGAATTCAAAGATATTATCCGACACTGAATTGCCAGAAGGAAGAATAAATTTTTCATTAGGCAACATCTAGACTTTATCAAAAGCAAAAAACAGTTTTCACAGTGAAATTCTATAAAATTCCAGTCTGTACGTTAACCGTTTGAAAGATATTGTATATTACGTATGTAAATGTTTAACAAGGAAAATCAAGTCAAAGAGTACTTAGATGTAATTTTTAAAAGGCTTCTTAAAATTAAGTATCCTTTATAACCAAGGACAAATAACAAAATGACTTTGAGGCACAATGATCACGACTTAGACTAAGTACAACTCATATGCCTTTTGCGCTTCCTTCTATAATATTACTAACCTTCTGGAGCTATTGAAGTCTCTCCTTTCTCTTCAGAGGCAGGGGCTGCTCCAGTATCAACAGTCACTTTGGATTTTACAGCTTCCTCGTCAGATTTCTTCTGAGATTCTTTCTGTTTATTCTGATCCTTTTTACCTGTTTCCAACTCTTCTTTTTCTTTCAGCTTCCGCAGTTTTGCTTTTTCTTCATCTCGCTTTTTCCTCTCGCGCTCTTTCTTTTCTGCCTTCTTTTGGGCCACTGTCTTAATTTTGAAGGCGTCATCATCTTCATTCCCACTCTCTACATTAGGACCTGGCTTATTTTTTTGATTTTTTTTCTGTCCTTTCCTAGACTGCAAAAATTCATCTGATTCATCACCACTTTCACCTGAAGAATTTACTCTGAAATGCTCTTTAATTCTTTTACTGCTATCCTCATCCTCTTCTGACCCATCCCACTTCTTATTTAATTTTTGAGCTTTCCCTTTAGCTTTTTTAGAAAGTTTATTAAAATCGTTATCATCATCACTCCCAGAGTACACTTCCATTTTTGGTTTTGCAGTCTTTTTTGATTTTGAATCTTTATCTTCCAAGTCTTCACTATCATTATCATCAAAATTTTGTTTTTTGCCCTTCTGTCCTTTCTTTTTTTTATCTTGTTTTGAGGTGGATTCTTCTTCATTGTTTTCTGTTGGCTGAAAAATTTCCATTGTTAGAAATATAAACAGAATTATATTTCATTTTTAAAAAATATCTGAGACCCTCAGAGTCATGTGCTTTATTAAGTAAACAAAAAAATTCTCAAAATAACTTTGAAATAAGGTTTTTTTACAAGAATATAAAACTCAAACAAGCACCAGAAGCTAGCCTAGGCCTCAGACACACCTCACATTCATCACAAATTTCAGAATCCAGGTGCCCTGAAACAAATACTAATCACTAGTCCACATTTACTAACTTCTTCAAAGGGTATAAAAAACCTAATGGGAATATTGAAAGAAGAAAAAATATCTATCACTTTCTCCTTACTTTGAGGCTTATCCAAATTCAAAGGACAGAAAAGAAATAACATAGAAAACTGGAGATGGAGATGGGGGATGTCATCAGATCTCCAAATGTACCAAATTTATAAACAGACAACGTACCATAAAATACCTTCATATTCCCAAATAAAGCATCTTTATATCTATTAAAAGTTTTAAAATGCATTATTTCTTTCCTAAAAATTGTTTTCTCCTTCTGGCATCAGACTTTATAGAAACTTTTAACTAACATATATACAAGGGTACATCTAAAAGTTCATAGAAAGATTTGTATTATTTTTTAATTCTATTTTTCCACAAACTTTTTGAAGTACCCTCATAGACTTTTCAAAAGTTTCCAAATGCAGCTCCCAAAATAAGCACTAGGAAGCATGAATAGAGCATGAACAAGAATGGGTAATAATGATCTGTCTTTCACCTTCACTGCAGTGGTTTCTCTATCAGCTTTGATGCCTTGAGCTTCCAATGACAATTCTTCCAGTTCTTTCAGGATATCATCTTCACTAGAAAAGGATTAAAATACATTTTGAAGCACTGGAATAGTTTTACTAAGTGAATCCAATACCAAAACTAATAAAAA
>NW_007727521.1:736242-738749 GCF_000696425.1 Galeopterus variegatus
AAAAATCAAACATGTTTGAAATATACATACTCAAAGTCCTGCTTTTTTTTCTCCTTTTTCTTTTTCCCCTTTGACTTTTGAGGTTCCTGTTCCTTGGCAGCACCACCAGCTCCTTCTATTTCTGCAGCCAAGGCATCAAGATCAATGTCATCCTTGGCACTTAAAATGAAAACAAAGACCTAAATGTTACTCAAGAGCAAAATATCATTTACATAAAAAATTTTAAATCATTCTAACCTTTTTCATGCATTAGCAGCACACTGAGAAAAATCATTTGGCAAGTTCTTACATGTCAACACAAGTTATATCTACTTATCAGTCTCCCTGCATCTGCTTCATTGAAGTTTCTGGTTACACTCAAATCAGAAATAGTGATAATAAAAAGCTCCAAGGAAAAAAACAAACAAACAAAAAACTAGGGCTTCACGAAAAGCAAGTTAACTGTTGTAGATACCAAAGTTTTTTGTGTGTCTGGAGTTACTTATAAAATGGAGAGAACTTAAAAAAATAAAAAGTCTTATTTCTTGACTACGAAAAACAACATCTAAGTACTGGGACCCTTGTGAATTTTTACCTGGAATAGCAGAAATTTTAGAGCTGGAAGAAACTTTAGAGATCATCTAGTCTATTCCTTATTTTACCAATGGGAAAACTAAAATGCACAGATTGAATGTCTTGAGAAAAACATGACTACACATTCAAATCTAAATGAATTGGAGGAATGATTCCCTAAATAAAACACATAAAATAACCAAAAATCCAAACCAGACCTGCTCACAAACTTTCCCATTCCTGGTTCCATCTCACATGTCCTCACCTACCAATACTAATTGGAGGAAACTAAGTTCCTGTGAAAACCTACAGAAAACCAAAGAGGTCAGCCAGCCTGATATGTAAAAGTAGAAAGTAGATGAATCCAAATGAATGACACAATAATTTATGCATTTATACAAAAATAACATGCACTTATACAAAGAACATATGCAACATGTCCTCCACAGAAGGATGCCTTGTGTAAAGATGCTTTATTTCAGTAAAGAAAATCTAAAGAGAAATAAATAATTTCTAACTATATGATAAATATAATTAAAAGATTATATAACAAGGCATTGAGGATATACGATTTATCCTCAAAGAACTTAAGTAGGGGTAATAGACAACAAACTAGTAAACCATGAATTGCAAAATGCTAAGTGCCATGAAGCAAAAGAATTTAATGATTTATAGATAGTTGGCCAGAACTGAAATATGTTCCCTTTCATCCACTATTTTAGACATTGAACTGTGGCACTGGTGGTGATTTCCTACACCATCAGATCCAGAATGGGAAAGTCAGAGGTTTCCCAGCAGAGGAACCCAAAGTGAAATACTGAAGGAGTGAAACTTAGCCAAGGGGGTACACATATCAGACACAAAAAGTACAAAACCTAAAAATAAAGTGTGTTGTACCTCAAGATGGTCCACGAAGGGTATATGAACTACCTGAGAAGTTTCTGTGCATTATAGATTTCTTGACCCCACCCAAGATATGAGGAACCAAAAACTGAGGGCGGGAGCTAGGCAGTTCTAGGAATATTTTCAGGTGATTATGGGCCAGATTAGAATACTGCCATTCTTTTTTAATAAGTAATTTGCCTAGGATCACACAAGGAAGACATGGGATTGGAACCCAGGAAACCTGATTCCATAACCAAAGCCCTCAACACTGGTGACATAAATATACATTTCAGAATACTACCTCTGGTATGAGTAGCAGGGCTGAAGGCTGACTAATCAGGAAGCAGAGAGACCAGTTAGGGAGCTTTTGTATGATGAGAAACAATGAGAATCTGACTTGCACCTATTGCAGGCAAAGATGAAGATGTGAATCAGTTACACAAGTATAAAGGGGCTCAAATCAGCAACACTTAAGTGATCAACTGGATGTATGAGGTACTTCAAAAAGTTCATGGAAATACTTGTAGTATCTTTTAATTCTATTTTTCCATGAACTTTTTGAAGTACCCTTATATACAGAAAGAAGCAGGAAGAATCAAGGACAATTTTCAGGTCTCATCAGGTAACCGGAACCTAAGTCTGGTGGTCCAGCATCTCCTAGGAATATCCCGAAAGGCATCTCTGCCAACAATTCACACTACAACAGCTTCTGAGACCTGGTAAGAAAGGAAAGCTGAAGCTTGGCACCTCACCTCCAAAAATTTGCCAGCCCTCACTCTAATTTTCTGCTTCACCAAAATAGCTTAAAAAATCTTCTTGTGGTTGGCTATATTTCTGGAGTATTCATCAACAAACACCTCTGGCATAACAGCATATAGGACAACATGTGTATGCTATTTCAGTCTGAAAAACTTCTTCTGGCTAATAATATAAGACTAACAGTTTTTGATTGTTTATCATATATCAGGCATTGTACTGACCAACCATTACACATACTTTACATCATCACTTAATACTCAACAATTCAATGAAATAAAGCTTAAAGGTGATAATAATTTACAAAAGACCAC
>NW_007727521.1:739826-740433 GCF_000696425.1 Galeopterus variegatus
ATATAGAAGGGGAAAAGACTTAGAATAAGTCAACACAATACTGAAGAACAAAGGTGGAAAAGTTACTAACCAATTTTAAGACTTACTATAAAGCTACTATCAAGACAGCATAGTATTGGTGAAAGAAAAGACACACAGATCAATGGAACAAAACACAGAGCCCAGAAACAAGAGTTCTTAGAAGGATACCAACATAAAAAGAACACATACCACAGACTGGGAGACATATTTGAGAACACTACTGGCTACTTGTATCCAAAATATACAGAGAACTCATAAAACTCAACAGTAAGAAAACCAAATTAAAATATGGGCAAAAAATCTAAACAGTCACTTTGCCAAAAAGATACACAAATGGGAGGGAAAAGTGAATGAAAAAATGCTCAACATCATTTGCCATAAGGGAAATGCAAACTAAAGCAAGGAAATAGCATAATACACCTATAAGAATGGCTAAAATCCAAGAAACTGACAATACCAATTGCTGATGAGAATGTAAAATGGCTGATTCTAGCGCCGGTGCAAGACACAGACAAGATAAGCCTGGAGCATCATGTAATGCCAGAAAGTAAGGGATTAAAAAAAAAAAAAAAAAAAAAAAAAAAAA
>NW_007727521.1:741418-743963 GCF_000696425.1 Galeopterus variegatus
AAATAACATAGTATTAAATTATAAGCCAAAGTGTAATTTCCACAAGTCCATATTGATAGAGATAAATGACTGAATAAATACATGGGGAAGAGACAAATCTGTGCAGAAGGCTAAAGATAATTTTCCACTCCAGAAATGTGGGCTATTCCAAAGAATCCAACATGGAAAGAGGAAGAGTAATTTCACAGTGTAGAAACCTGACAAATGCTACCTTAGCCAACAGATACGCTGAGAAACTATCTGAGAAATCTGAGAAACTATCACAGACAAGACGGGTCTAAGGAGAAATGACTACTAAATGTAATGTGGTATTCCTGCATAGGATCCTGTCACAGATATAGGACTCTAGGTAAAAACTAAGGAAATCTATACAAAGCATGCACTTTCATTAATAATATATCAGTATTGGTTTCTTAATTATAACAAGTGTACATGTTAATATGTTAGTAAGGGAAACTAGATGTGGGGTATATGGAGACTCTTGACTATCTTCACAATTTTTCTGTAAATTTAAAACTTCAAAAAATTAAAGTTTATCTTTAGAAAACTAAGAGAGGGGGAACCATATCACTGACAGTCACTCCACAAAGAAAATAAAATACTTAAATCTAATAAAACATATACAGGACACGTATGATGAAAACTACAAAATGCTAATAAAAGAAATCCAAGAAGACCTAAATAAATTGAGAGACATACCACATTCATGGACTGGTAGACTCAACACAATAAAGATAACAATTCTCCCCAAAATGACATGCAAATGACATGCAAAAGTTTAATGCAATTACAATAAAAATCCCAGCAAGACTTCTGGGACACAGCCAATAAAGACCAGGTTACTCTAAAATTTATATGAAAAGGCAGAGGGACTATAATAGCTAAAACAATTTTGAAAAATAAAATAAAATGGGAGGAATTACTTTACAATAACCAAAACTCTGTTGTACTGGCAAAGGGGCAGACATAGAGATAAACAGAACAGAAGAGAGAACCCAAAAAACAAGCACCACAGAAGTATGGCCAACTGACTTCTGACAAAGGTACAAAAGCAAGTCAATGCAGGAAGGATAGCCTTTTCAACAAATGATGCTGGAGCAAATGGAAATCCATATACACACACAAAAATGAATGCTAGCCTCACTCCTTATACAAAAGTGAATTCAAGATTTATGATGGACTTAATAAAAAACATAAAAGCTTAAAACTTTTAGGAAAAAACCAGAAAATCTCTGGGATCTAGCACTAAGCAAAGAGTTAAGACTTAAATTAAAAACATAATAATAAAAAAAAAAAAGATAATAAAAAAAAATTGGAAGTCATCAAAATTTTAAAATTTTGTTGTATGAAAGACTGTGTGAAGGGAATCAAAAAACAAACTACAGAATGGGATAAAATAATTGCAAACCACATATTAAATTTATATCTACAATATAAATTTAAAAACAGGCAAAAGGCATGAAAAGATAGTCCACTGAAGAGTATATACAGATGGCAAAAGATGTCCCACATCATTAACTATTTGAGAAATACAAATTAAAATCACAGTGGAATATCACTACACATCAATCAGGATACCCACCTCTACCTCCAAAATAGTGATAATAACCAATACTGGTAAGGATATAGAGGAACTGGATCATTCACACATTTCTGGTAGAACTGAAAAGTGGTATAGCCACTCTAGAAAACAGTCCCTCAGCTTCTGGTAAAACTAAAAATGTAGTTACTGTACAACCCAGCATTAATTGCACTCTTGCACCTTTATCCCTAAGTAACAAAAATCTATGTTCACAAAGAAACCTGTAGACAAATGTTCATAGCAGCTTTATGTGCAATAGCCAAAAACTGGAAAAAAAAAACCCTTATATCTTTTAATAGATGAATGGTTAAATAAACTGTTCATTCCCATTCCATGGAATACTATTCAGCAATAAAATGGAATGAACTATTAACATATGGAACAACTCAAGTGTTCAAGAAAATTTGGCTGACAGAAAGAAAGCAACCCCCAAAGGTTACATACATACATGATTCCATTTATGCAACATTTCTGAAAAGACAAAATTTTAGAAATGTAGAACAGATTCATGGTTACCAGGGGCTAGGAACAGGCAGGGGTGGGGGGACACATAGGAGGGAGATGAGCCCAGTTACAAATGGACAACATGAGAGATTCTTGCAGTGATGTTCTGCATCTTGATTGCAGTAGTAAATATGCAAATCTACATGTGATAATACTGTATATAACTAAATACATACACACACACACAAATGAATAGAAATGAAACTAGGCAAATCTGAATATGATCAGTGGATTGTATCAATATCAATATCTGGGTCATGATATTGTAGTATAGTTTTGCAAGATGTTACTACTGGGAGAAACTGGGTAAAGGGTCCACAGATCACCCTGCATTATTTCTTACAACTATATGTAAACTTATAATCACCTTCGAATAAAAGTTTAATTTTTAGGGCCGGCCCCGTGGCACACTCGGGAGAGTGTGGCGCTGGGAGCGCAGCGACACTCCCGCCACGGGGC
>NW_007727521.1:744953-746713 GCF_000696425.1 Galeopterus variegatus
GCACCTCGCTCAGCCAGTGAGTGGCCGGTCTGTATGTGGGATCCGAACCCTCGGCGGGAGCGCCACTGAACTCCCAAGCGGCGCACTGCAGCAGTGCGCCACCGGGCCGGCCCAAAAGTTTAATTTTTTAAAAAAGACACTTAAAATAAAAAGACAAGCTACTGGCTGACAGAAAACATTTGTGATACATACTGATTTATCTACAATAAAGGACTCCTATGTTAAAAAGCAGTACAATTTTTTAAATGTGAAAATGATTTGAACAGACACTTGACCAATGAGATGCAAGAATAGCAAATGAACACGACAGGATGGTCAGTACCACTAGCTAATAAGGAAATGTAAATTAAAACCACAATGAGATGTCACTACACAGCCATCAGAATAACTAAAATTAAGAACCAATAACACCAAGTATTGAGAGAGGATGTGGAGCAACTGGAACTCTCACACATCCCTAGAGGGAATGCAAAATTGGCATATCCACTTTGGAAGAAACAGTTTGGCAACTTCTTAAAGTTAAACATACACTTACCATATGACCCAGCAATCCCACTCCTAGGTATTTACCTAAGAGAAATGAAAACATATGTCCACACAAAGACTTGTACTCAAATGCTCATAGCAGCTTTATTCATAATCACGAAAAACTGGAAAGCTAAATATCCATCTACCACATAATTTATAAATGAATTGTCATTTATCCACACAATGGAATACTACTCCATGATACAAATAAAGAACTAATACTAATATGCACTACATGGATGAATCTCAAAAGCGTTATACTAAGTGAAACCCAGTCAGCCAATAAAAATTACATACTCTGTCATTCTACTTATATGAAATTCTAGAAAAGGCAAAACTACAGTGACAAAAAGCAAAAACTAGTGACTACTGACCAAAAGCCAGTTGTAGTGAGAAAGCATAGCCTACAAAAAGGCTCATAAAGGAACTTTTTGGGGTAATGGAAATATTCTATATCATGACTGTGGTGAAGAATGCACAACTGTATACACTTATCAAAACTCATCAACTGCACACTTAAATTTTGAGAATTATATTTCACGTCAATTATACCTCCAAAAACTGTGTCAAATTTGAGTTTCCAGGAATACTATAAAAACAGTTAAGAAATAAGTTACTGGGCCGGCCCGGTGGCGCACTGCTACAGTGCGCCGCTTGGGAAGCGCGGTGGCGCTTCCACCGAGGGTTCAGATCCCACATACAGACTGGCTGCTCACTGGCTGAACGAGGTGCGGGCGCAACACCGAGGGTTGCGATCCCGTTGCCGGTCCCGGTCCGGTACGGGCGCGACACTGAGGATTGCGATCCATTGCCGGTCACGAAAAAAGACAAAAAGAAAAAAAAAAAAAAAAAAAAGAAATGTTACATAACGTATTTTAAAAAGTTTACTAAAAACAAGATTAAAATTATGTAAGTCTAATATAAATCATCCATTTATAAGTTATAAAAACAAAAATAAATCTAAGCTTTTTCTAACACCTTAACTGCTATTAACAGTGTAATGTGTAGTTAAAATGATGTTACTATGAAGGAATCTTTTAAAAACATAATATTTCTTTATTGTACTTTTTGGTGTTTTGTTTTCGGAATAATTTAACAAAAATTATATATAAAAATAAAAAAATAAATGGATAATGATTTATATTAGACTTACATAATTTTAATCTTGTTTTTAGTAAACTTTTTAAAATACGTTATGTAACATTTCTTTTTTTTTTTTTTTTTTTTTTTCC
>NW_007727521.1:746837-754730 GCF_000696425.1 Galeopterus variegatus
GGGATCCGAACCCTCGGACGGGAGCGCCGCCGCGCTTCCCAAGCGGCGCACTATCCAGTGCGCCACCGGGCCGGCCCCAATCATTATCCATTTATAAGTTATAAAAACAAAAATAAATCTAAGCTTTTTCTAACACCTTAACTGCTATTAACAGTGTAATGTGTAGTTAAAATGATGTTACTATGAAGGAATCTTTTAAAAACATAATATTTCTTTATTGTACTTTTTGGTGTTTTGTTTTCGGAATAATTTAACAAAAATTATATATAAAAATAAAAAATAAGACGTACTTCATTTGAGACCAATGTAATATAAAGCCTTTTAATGGCATATGTTACAAAAAATGTTCACTGCAAACAAGTATAAAGAAAATTAACCTCATGTACAAATCTCCTCTCAATTCCAAACTTAGCAAATTTCATTTAATAACAACAGACATTTTCCACTGAAAAGTTGCCTAATGAATGTAAAGTTAGAAAAGAAAAATAGGAAATTCAACTCCTTTCCAAATTATTCCACAATTCAAAATCCCCAAGCTTTCTAAGACTCTTAACCATCCGCTTTTCTCCAGTGCCTCTTTACCCACTGTAGAGGTTTTAAAACCTGGACCATAATTTCTCTGACACTAGGTGAGGTGGGGGTATATGTCCTCTCCCCTTTATTGTGTGGGTTCTGTGACTGCTTGGTCAATAAAATATGACAGAAATGATGTTATAGTTTCTGGGCCTAGGCCTTAAACTGGCAGCTTTCTACTTCCTGTCTCTTGGAATGCTCATTGCCAAGCTAATGAGGATATCCAGGCTACACGGAGAGGTCAAATATAGGTGTTCCACTGAGGTGCCAACCAACAGCCATCAACCACCAGAAGTGAGTGAAGAAATTAGTGAAAAAGACTTTAAGATGACTTCATTAAGCTACCACCTGACTGCAACCACATAAAACCCCAAGCAAGACCCACCTAATTAAGCACAATCAACTCCCAGAACCAAAGATAATTATGATTTTTATTGTTTTAAGCCATTAAGTTTGGGATGACTTGTTATGATACAATAATAACCGGAGCATCCCCATATTTCTTATTCCTAATTAATACCAGGGCCTGTAGTAATGGACAGCATGTTGGTAGAAGGAGGTAAAATCCAAACTACACCACTCTTTCCTCTCTCCCCACCCCCAAGTTGACAAACTTAAATAGCATTGGAGGAATCCTGTTCTTTATTCCTAACTATCTCAGCAATACCAGCAGCAATAAGGGAAACCAGGAATTGAATCTATGCCTTTTGACGTCTCATTTACCCTCACAATCAACTCTTCTTACCCAGCACATCCTTGATCATCAAGGGAAAAACAAAAGAAGGAAAAGCCCAGTAGTCATTGCTCTTCACTATCTCCCACCCCTTCCAACCACCAACCCCAACAGTTTTCACTCCCCTCTCCCTCAGTGGAGTTCCGTCTCAAATATTACAACCCATTAATAAGTTGAAAACTACTTATGTCTCCAAAAAAAAAGCCCTCCAAGCTTACCATTTCCTGATGAAGGCTTGGCTCCTTTAAAAGGGATGTAAAACGGTACTGTTATTACTTTGTAAAATGCAATGCAAAGAGTAAATATCTTATCATCTTCCACAAAGTTCAATCTAATCTTTTATTTTCTAAATATCTGACGTATTAAAGTGAAAATGAGAACACCAGAGTAAGTATGGCATCACCTTTAGGAGCCCCCTATACACATAATCTAAATTCATACGTATTATAGATTCCAATGTATCTAAAATTAGTCTAGCACAGCTTTTACACACTGGCGTGAATACCCCCAATGCGGGTGAAGGGGGGAGAAATGCAGGGTTGTAGGTGGTTTCAGAAGCCTGAAAATTCTCTCCAGTAACTTTTGATTTATCTGTTTTAAATGTTAATTTGATATATAGATTTAAGAAGAATATGCCATAGACCATATGGATGGCCACCTTATCTGTGTACTGTCATAGAATAGCAACACAAGCTTTTGTTTACAAACTGCCCCCTAAGTTGTTTCAGGTTGATGAAAAAGATCAGACGCAGACCTAATACGTAAATTAAAACTTTCTGCCAGGAGAAGGTGCTGTATATAAAGCTCAAAATGATTAGTTCAAATTGAAAATAGTATCAGAAAAATTGAGCCCTTCCTAGTACAAACATACTGAACTCAAAAGAAGTCCATTACAGTGACATATTCACAATGAAAATGGTCTTTCAGATCCTGCTGCTCAAAGTGTAGTTCCAGGACAAGCAGCACCAGCATATAAACTTGTTAAAAATGCAAAATCTGGGGCCGGCCCGGTGGCGCACTGGATAGTGCGCCGCTTGGGAAGCGCGGCGGCGCTCCCGTCCGAGGGTTCGGATCCCACGTACGGACCGGCTCCCGCTCACTGGCTGAGCGAGGCGCGGGAGCAACGCCGAGGCTTGCGATCCCGTCGCCGGTCCCCGGTCCGGTACGGGGGCAACACTGAGGGTTGCAATCCGTTGCCGGACACGGAAAAAAGACAAAAAAAAAAAAAAATGCAAAATCTAAGATCTGTTAGAAAAGACTTTTAAGGGCCGACCCCGTGGCGCACTCGGGAGAGTGCAGCGCTGGGAGCGCAGCGACGCTCCCGCTGCAGGTTCGGATCCTATATAGGAGTGGCCGGTGCGCTCACTGGCTGAGTGCGGTGCAGATGACACCAAGCCAAGGGTTGCAATCCCCTTACCCGTCACGAAAAAGACAAAAAAAAAAAAAGATTTTTAAAAACTCATAATCTCATACTCCACCCCAGATCTACTGAATCAAATCTCCATTTACAAGATCCCCAGGTGAATAAAGTTTGGGAAGCACTGATTTAGATTCAACAAAGAAGTGGCATCCTTCACACATCAATGCTGCACATTGGAACTTTACAAAATTTTATATTTGTTGCTATTTGATAAGAATATTTCAGGTTTCACAATTATATAAGTGATACAAGTTTATACCTAGTATTGTGTCTGTAGATATATATACGCATATATTAAGCAATACTGATAAAAATTCAGGCCAACATAATCAATAAACACCTTAAGAATACAACTTATGTTCTAAAATAACGGATCACACAGTAAGCACTCAAAGTGAACTCATCTTTGTATCACACAGAAGTGACTCTTGTCTTTAGTCACTGTTAAAAGATTATCCCCAATTTACTTTGTACAGTGTCTGCTATAACCAAATACATGTTAATAAAAATTCTGATGCAGACAACTACTCTCAGAAGAGGGTATTTTTGAATAACCACTTTGCTGAGCACTACCATCATTAAAATGGTCTGGCTGCACCTGTGTACAGAATTATTGGCAACAGAATAGCAACTGAAGATTTCAGACATTCCTTATGGCCACCACTTAAAACTCAAGAAACATGGAAACATAGAGTATACCCCTGTTCCTTCCAATCTGGCATGCTCTCCTGATGGCAAATTTAATTGGAAAGGTATTTTAAAGACACATACAATAACTTTAAGAGGCAAATATGAATATCGGCCAGTTGCCCGCCCCACTCCCCACCCCAACCCCACCCCGCCAAAAGGCAAATTAGAAATTTCGAGCTGTGGTACTCCCATACTTAACCTAAACTCCACATTCTCTCTTCACCTCCTCACCCTGTATTATCTGTGCATATGCCTATTTGCTACATTAAAATGTAAGGTCTATTGAGAACAAAAAACTCCTTATATGCCCAATTCACCTTCCTACCTTCTACAATTAGCAACCAGCAAGGAACGTTACACATTCCTAACAGGCACTATTAAATAAAGAAAAAGCCCTACTCTGGAACGGCAAGGACAGCTTTAATACAATAGGTTTGGCTCACCAGTTTCAACACAGCAGTTTAATCAGTGTAGTACAAGCATAAAGACAGACATACAGATCAAAGGAACAAAACTGAAAATCCAGAAATAAATCCATATATCTATTATCTATCAATTTGACAAGGGTGCCAAAATCATTCAACAGGGAACAAAAGTCTCTTCAACAAATGGTACTAGGACAACTAGATAGCCATATATAAAAGAATGCAGTTGGACCCCTACGTCACATCATATACAAAAATTAACTCAAAATGAATTAAAGACCTAAGTGTAAGAGCTAAAGCAATAAAACTCTTAAGAAGAAAACATACAGGTAATCTTGGATTATATACATGATCTTGGATTTGGCAACAGATTCAAGTACAAGTAACAAGAAAAAATAAATTGGACTTTATCAAAATTAAAAACTTTTATTAAAATGAAACTATCAAAACAGTGAAAAGAAAACCTACAGAACAGTAGAAAATATTTGCAGATTATTTATCAGGGAAGGGTCTAGTATCCAGTATATATCAAGAGCAACTCAATAACAAAAAGACAACCCAATCAAAAACTGGGTAAGGGACTTAGAAGATATAAAAATGGGGGTCAGCCCGTGGCTCACTCCGGAGAGTGCGGTGCTGATAACACCAAGGCCACGGGTTCGGATCCTATATAGGGATGGCCGGTTCGCTCACTGGCTGAGCGTGGTGCTGACAACACCAAAGTCAAGGGTTAAGATCCCCTTACCCGTCATCTTTAAAAAAAAAAAAAAAAAAAGAAGAAGATATAAAAATGGCTAGCAAGAATATGAAGAGATGCTCAGCCTCATCAGCAACTAGAGAAATGCCAATCAAAACGACAATGGGACATCACTTCACATCCACTAATATGGCTATTTTAGAAAAAGGGGTGGGAGAGATAAAAGCACTGGCAAGGATGTGAAGATATTAGAACCCTTGTACATCTCTGGTGGGAATGTAATATGAAATAGCTGCTGTAGAAAACAATTTGGCAGTTCCTCAAAAAGTCAAACACAGAATTACTGCATGACCCACCAATTCTACTCCTACAAGAACTGGAAAAAGGTATTCAAATACCTGTATACAAATATTCATAGCAGCACTATTTACAATAGCCAAAAGAAATGTCCATCAACAGATGAATGGATAAACATTACGTAGGGTGTCTTGTGTGTGTGTACACACCCAATGGAATATTATTCAGCTATAAATGGAATGAAGTACTGATACATTCTATGACATAGCTGAAACTTGAACACATTATACTAAGTGAAAAAACCCAAATACAAAAGGTCATACATACATGGTAAGATTCCATTTAAATGAAATATCCAGAACAGGTAAATCGAAAGAGAGAGAGTAGATTAGTGGTTGCCAGGGGTTCAGGGGAGGGGGAAATGACTGCTTAATGGGTACAAGATCTCCTTCGGGGGTGAATGTGTTAGAACTAGATGGAAGTGACTGCACAACACTGTGAATGTACTAAATGCCACAGAACTGTACATTTAAAATGGCTAATATTATGTGAATTTCATCTCAAAATTCAACATATGAAAATCAGTCAATGTAATCCACCACATACACTGAATAAAAGACAAATAACACACGATCATCTCAAAAGATGAAGAAACAGCATTTGACTAAATCCAACATCCTTCCACGGTAAAAACTCAACAAACTAGGAATAGAAGGGAAATTCCTCAACCTGATAAAAGCCATCTATGAAAAACACAGCTAATATCATACTTAATGGTAAAAACTGAAAACTTCCCCCTAAGAACAAGACAAGGATATCCACTTTTACTTCTATTCAACACTGTACTGTAGGTTCCAGCCAGAGCATTAGTTAGGCAAGACGCCTCTTGATAAAAAGGCATCCAGACTGGAAAAGAAGGAAGACTATCAGAATTTGCAGATGACATAACCACGTACATAGATAATCCAGAAGAATCCACAAACCACACAAAAAACCATTAGCACTAATAAATGAGTTCAGCAAGACTGCAGGACAGAAGATCAATACACAAAAATCAACTGTATTCCTATGCACTAGCAACAAACAATCTGAAAATAAAATTAAGAAAATAATTCCATTCACAATAGCAGCAAAAAGAAATACTTAACAATAATGTCCGGTCAAGATGGTGGAATAGACGGTCCCTGGCATCACTCTCTCCCACAAATCAACCAATTTACAACTATTAAAAAGCAACAACAGCCAAGCAGGGGGCCTCTAGAGCTCAGGGGAAGAGGAGGAGAAACCTATGGAATGCATGAAGGTGTGAGAAGCCATGATGAGAGAAAAAAAAAAAAAAAAAAACCTGCTCAGACTATGTCGAATTCTGGCTGCTTCCAGGCTGGAGCTGCTGAGCGCATGGAGCAGGAGCTGGCAAAAGCTGCAGCTGTGCCCTTCTGATGAAGTTGCCTGGAGGCATCAGGGGAGAAGAGGACTTTCATGGCCCCCAGGCCAGCAAGACCACTAATACGGTTCCTGTGGACTCACTTAGGAGCGATGAGCCATAACAATTGAAAAAAAAAGAGTGACTCAGAAACCGGTGAGTCATAGCAAGGGACTGGTGCATGGCTCGTCCCATGGGAAGTGTTTGGAGTATGGATGGTGGGGGAGTGTTCCACCAGGGTAACACTGGGGCACAGCAAGGACAGCTGATCTGCCCCCAAATCAGCACAGCACCAGTCAGTGGAGACTGGTCACAAATGCAGAACTGCAGGGGATGCAATTTGCTGAAAGACTCAGGCCCAGACTGGAGTTTCCACAGAACCCAGGTGTACCAGATCTCACGAGAGTCAGAAGTACCTATAAAGTCAACCATTAAAACCTGAGCTGCACAAAAAGCCTTCCCCAGGGAACCAGCAGCAAAGCAGCAATTTAGCTCAACCACAGAGCTCAAGTGCTGGTCCCCACAGGAAGTTCCCCCATTTTAGAAGTAAGCAAAGGACTACAAATTAGTTCCAGTGAAGAGTTTAAATGCTGGGAACAGCAAATAACCCAACACATAACTGAAAGAAAAAAAATACCCACGACTAGAGACAAAGTTTGATATTAACTAATAAAGGTATCACATCACCAAAGAACAACTGTAACACCTAGAAGGACTGGAAGTCTTCTGGGCTACCAAGCCAGAGAAGGGGGAGGGCTGGGGGCCTCAGCCATGCCGCCCTGACACCCACAACCAGTCCCAAGGGTGGCGGCCTCAGACCTTGGCCATGCCCCCGACACATGCAATCAGTCCAGCCATGACCTCCGAGCCGCTGCAGGAAGCACCCCGGGGCGGTGGGGGGCTGAGGGCCTCAGCCATGCCTCACCAACATGCGCAACCAACCCAGCGAATACTACCAAGCTGCCACAAGCAGTGCCCCAGGCTCCAGAGCTGGGATGGTGAGGGGCTAGGGCTTTAGCCACACCCTCCTTGCATCTGCACCCAGCCCGGCAATGACCGAGCCACCGCTGGAAGCCCCCTGATCTCCCCTGTGGGAATGAGAGGGGTTCCACAGGCCTCTACCCCACCCCTCCTCCTTCCTCCTTCCATTCTACTTCCTTCCCCTTTCCCCTCTCCTTCTCCCTCCCAACTGCTTCACATCAACATCATAGAATGTAAAAATATATATATTAATAAATTTAAAATGATAAAATAAAGTCGATAAAAAAAAGAATAACACAAAGAACCTCAAATCTGGTACTCCGAATTACAAAAAAGTCATTAAAAGACACTGAACACCTAAATAAGTAAAGACATCCCATGTTCAGGGATCAGAAGGCATAACACTGGCAATACAGCCCAGATTGATCTACAGGTGCAAAACAATCTGAACCAAATTCCCAGCTGACTTTTTTTTGCAGAAATTGAGAAGCTATCCTAAAATCTTTATGGAAATGCAAGGTATCCAGAACTGCCAAAACAATCTTTAAAAAGAACAACAAAGTTGGAGAACTCACACTTTCCAATTTCAAAACTTACTTCAAAGAAATAGTAATGAAGACAGTGTAGTGTGTGTATATATATGGACAGATACAG
>NW_007727521.1:754740-762577 GCF_000696425.1 Galeopterus variegatus
AAAGATGACCGGCAAGGGGATCTTAAGCCTTGACTTGGTGTTGTCAGCACCGTGCTCAGCCAGTGAGCTAACCGGCCATCCCCATATAGGATCCGAACCCGTGGCCTTGGTGTTATCAGCACCGCACTCTCCCGAGTGAGCCACAGGCCAGCCCCTTGAGTACAGTTTCGAAAGCAGAGAAACCAAACAAATACTTCACATCCCAGGGCAAGAGATATTTTTCATCACTAAAGGCAGGTTCAAAAACCAATGATTCTACAACATGACTGCCACCTGGGTGAAAAGAAAGGCTTCCTCTGAGAGAATGTGTCTGAATTTTCACATACCATGTCTGAAAGGGGAAGGAATAAAACACTAAGTCATCAATGCTTTCACTTTAAATATAGGCAGTTATTCAATTAAGGTTAGGGGAGAAAGAAATCCTTTAAAGAAATTTTGGCACTGATTGACCTTCTGACAATGGCTGTCATTTTTCTATTTCCCCTCCTTTGTTAAGCTCTTAACAATCTTTAACAGTTACTTCACCAGTGAAGACTCTTTGTGGATATTAATTTTTCTCCAGAAAATCTGTATTTTGGAATATTAGGATTTCTTAAATCAGCAAGTATAATGCAGTGTAAAAAACCAAAGGTTCTGGAGTCAGGTTTGGCTTAATACCTGAGAGGCTTTTTAAGCCTCAAGCACATCATGATGCTAAATCTCAGTTTCCTTTTCCATATGTTATATAGTTTTTATATCCACCTTTCCCTTCCTCACAGATTCTCAAACTAGTTACAGCATGGTTTTTGGTTCTACATTCATTCTTTTCTTTTTTTTTTTTTGTCCTTTCTGAGACCAGCCGCACCACGCTCAGCCAGTGAGCGCACCGGCCATCCCTATATAGGATCTGAACCTGCGGTGGGAGCGCTGCTGCGCTCCCAGCACCGCACTCTCCCGAGTGCGCCACGGGCTCGGCCCCATTCATTATTTCCTTTATTGAAATTCCATAAATTTTGTGGTCACTGTTAGGGCAAGTAGTATACTATGAAATTTTGACAAATACTGTTTAATAAGATACCTGTATATTTTGTACTGTAATTTCTCAACAGTACATATTTGTAAGAGACATAAATCAGAAAGGGAGGGAAAAATAAGTCATTTGTGTGTCACTAAATAAAACACTTGAATTCTGCTGTAATGTCTAACTTTTTCCCTGCTCTCACCCTCTTTACTACTTAGTTACATATTATCACAAACTAATAAATTAAATCACAACTTAGTCCTCACCCTTTACACAACTACTTTTAGTAAATCACAAACTAATAAATTAAATCACAACTTAGTCCTCACCCTTTACACAACTACTTTTAGTAACAGTGCTTGCTTCAGTGGCACAATGTACTAAAAAAAAAAAAAAGAAAAAAAATAGAATTCAGTAAGTTTGTCAGACATAAGATAACCAGAAGCTTTACTATACACCCCCCAAAAAGAAAAAGAAAACTATTAATAGCAATCAAAACTCTAAGATACCTAGGAATAAGCCAAACAAGAAATATCCTAAAGGCTGGCCCGTGGCTCACTCGGTAGAGTGTGGTGCTGATAACACCAAGCCAAGGGTTGAGATCCCCTTACGGGTCATCTTTAAAAAAAAAAAAAAAAAAGAAATATCCTAAAAGACGCAAATGAAGAAAATAATAAAAATTTACTGATATACAATTAAACTACCCAAATAGAGAAGTATATCATACTATTCATTTGTTCACCCTATATTTCCAGCACCTAGAACAATATCTGCACTTAATTGCTTAAGCAGATACTCAATATATTTCTTCAATGGGATGACTCAATACCATAAAGATGTCAAGCATCCCAAACAATCTAAAAATTTAATGGACTTCCAATTAAAATCAATTCCAACAGATTTCTTAGTAGACCTTGATAAGGTCACCTGTTAAAAGAAAAAAGAGAAAGAAAATCATAAGTAGGTAAAACATCAAAAGTGTTAACATGACCACAGATGTCTTAAGTTGTCCTTAAGTGATTCTCAAGCATTCTAAGCACCTGTAAGACAATCATTAGTGATGGTTAAACATCTTGGAAAATGTCTCACAAATGACTAAATCTTATTTAGGAACCATTAAACCAGCGGTTCTCAAATTAGTCCCCAAGACCTCTTTAGGGTGTCTATACTAATTTGGGGGGGGGGGGTCAAACTATTTTCAAAATAATACCGAAAGGCTATTAGCTTTTTTCATTCTCATTTTCTCAAAACTCTAGAGTGGAGTTTTTCAGAGGCCACATGATGTAATAATTCTATAGATGAAATGCACTAGCAGATATAGCTTTCTTCTATTAAGCCAGACAGTAAAGCGGTTTACAAAAATGTCTAACAATGTCACTCTTCTATTTTTTTAAACATGGTTATTTGATAATGTACTTTATATTGATATATGTTGATAATTTTTATTTTTAAATTAATGATGATTTTAAGAGCTGTTCAGCTTTAATTTATAGTATAGCAAGTATGGATAGATTTAACCCATATCAAAAAGAGCTTTCCTTGGTAATTAAATTCCTTAGTAATTAAAGAGTGTAAAGGAATCGTAGGACCAAAAAGTTTGAGAGCTGCTATTCATTAGACTGACACTTGCCCCACTTTACAGATCAACTGCATGATTGGAACAAATTTAGAAGGAAAAATAAAGCACAACTAATAAGTAACAATAAAAGTAGATGAATCAGCTCCCCACAGATATCCCCAGCATGAAAGGCTGGAGAGGTTACTGACAACAAAGTCTATAACGTGCTTTTTAATTTTTTTATGGTGACTTAGGCCTTCTCCCATCAACTTCCTAAAAAGTATCAGTACAGGAACACAGGAACAAGCTAAGCCAAGAGAACTCTCAGATTATGCATCTTTTCTTTATATCTAATTTATGCATATGAGTTTTTAAAAATTCAAATATATGAATTAATTTAAATGTGAGAAATGAATTCTTTGTTGAACCTATAGTAGACTATTTGAACTACTCACAACTTGGACTGTTTTGTCCCTAGGAAGCTTTGAAGGGCCTACTCTACAGATCCTCTGGACAGATTCTTTAAGCAGATCACCATGTTTCTCTCCCTACTGTCCTGATCATACCTCACTAGAATGAACATCTTACATTACGGCAATCATATAAAGGTTAGGCAGCTGTCTCAGAGATAACCAGAATTCCCACAAAAGGAGGGAATTTGTCAGTAGGTAAAAAAGAATAGTGGAATCACTATACTTGCTCACCACTGGTGTAGGGAACCACAGCAACAAATAGTCTGATGCTGAAGGCACCCAAAACTCTACTGAATCCTGAAAGATCTTCTAGCTCCTGAATGACATCCTCACCTCATGATAAATGACTGTGGGATAAGTGAAATAATAATCTTCCTTTCCTCTGTATCCTGCTGTGGAGATGCGGGTGTCAGAGCAAGGGCTGTACTCCTGTTATTCCCATTAATTAAGGTAACATACCAGATTCCTTATAACCTGAAAAATCTAACTACCACACCTAGTTAACAACGTTAAATAGATCCTTAAAAAAAAGAAAGACCAGAATGAAGAACTGGAGACTAAAAGCAAAAACAAAATAATCTAGATCCTTTTTTCTCTGCACATATCAGTAAGAGAACATCCACTGTATTGTGTAAATAGAAACAGTAGGATATCACTGAAACATACAAGAACCCATCAGGTCCCATTATGTAAACTGATCACTGGGAAGTTTATAGGAAGGAATGGAAATACCGCCTTATATTTTGTTTGATCTGTGGGTATTGAATCCTATCCTATGTTTCATCAAGAGTTTTTCCCTGTCAACTGAAAAAAAGGCAGGAAAACTCACTGAACACACTATCAAAATGTCATTCTCAAGGGCCAGCCTGTGGCTCTCTTGGGAGAATGGTGCTGATAACAGAGAGCATGTTATCAAAGGATCCCCTTACCAGTCATCTTAAAAAAAAAAAAAAAAAAAAAAACTCTCAGAATTACACAAGTTGGAACAGAATTCTAGAACTTGGTTTTTAAACAAAGTTCTAAAATTCTAAAAATAAAAACAAGAATATCTCAGTCACTGATACAATAAAACATGCAAACAAATAAAATTAGATAGAGTAACATTTAATTTTAAATAAACATTGGGTGGTCCAGAAGTTAAAATAAGAATTAATTAAACAAAAGAATTAAGAACAGTCAAATATTTTATATTCTTTCCAAGAACTGAAAAGTGGCCCCATGCCTTATCTTGATAACTAATAAGCAGCTGCTCATTTCTCACCCAGTTCCATCTGGCCAGAAATATGCTTGGCTTAGGACAGCCTGGGAAAGGAAGTGGGATGACAGTAAGGTGGGGGTCTTCATACAAGAGAGGAAAAACAGATATAGGCACCTCATTTTACATGCACAAGAATGTTAATCCTAAAAAAAGGGACTTTCTCTTTCCAGACTTTCTTCCCAGTCTGTTTTTGTCCCTTTTACAAATATTCAAAATATGCTTGAAGAAAGTACTATTTAAATATACAAAGGGTAAAAAGCAAACTAACTCATACAGAGGACTTCTCTTCCCCCAACAGCTCATGTGGAATACCAAAGTAAAAAAGCCAAGCAGATCTGGTCAAAGGGAGCCCTCTTCAAAACCTCAGGACTTCTTAGATATAATTTGAAAGGCAATCAAGCAAAGGAGTCTATGAAACATTTAAAAATATATACTTATAAACTTCATATTGGACTATGATAAAATAAACATATTTTAAAATTACATTGCCACCACTTTCCCTTGAATATGAGCCAAAAAATAAAGATTACAGAATAGTTTGAGGGGGGGAAAAAACCTAATAGCATTCCTTCTATGTTATCAAACCAATCATTTAACAGGGTCTAGTGTTCACAATTTAAACTTTACACCATCCATGAAAATCTTTATGAATCAACGAGACATTCACCCTTCTCTAAAAATACACAGACAAGAATAAACACCTCTACTCTCAATGGCTTTTTTCCCCATTGCAAAAGAGCCTGGAAAGTAAAAACTAATAAAAGGATAACAAATACATGTATCCTTTAATCTAAAGGACAGACTTGTGTAATACTGAACCAAACAAAAGAATTGAAAATAATTTAATAAGACAATCAGGGAAATTATAAAACTGACTGGATATCTGATAATATTTAAGAAATGGTTAACAATATTCCTTAAGTTTGATGATGACATTATGGCTGTGTTTTATATTATGTTTCTGTGGCTGGTTTTTTCTTTTCTTTCTTTCTTTTTTTTTTAAAGTGTTTATCTTTCAGATACACCTGATGGATTTACAGATGAAATGCTACTGAGATTGCTTTAAAATATCCAGCAGATGAATTAAACAGGATTGGTCATATGTTAATAATGGTTGACTGGATAACCGATACATGAAGTTTTATTATAGTCGTTTCTTTATTTCTTTGTCTATGGTAGAAACTTTCTCCCAGCAAGAAAAAGACATACGCTATGCATTAAAAAATCTTATCAAAAGCACATAAGTTTATTCCACCAAACAACCCAGAATTCTGTTTTTTTCCCTTATTTCCCAGTTAACTTACTCCAATAGACCTAAAACAGAAATACAATACTCTTTGTCTTTTAATTCCACTTATCGGCTTGTTAAGTGTTAGGTGAGGAAACAATACAGGATCCCAATTTATAATTAGTAATGTTATTTTAATTTCAAGACCACACATCGGTTTTGAGTCGGAATGATAAACTACTACAAGTTTTGTTTTGTTTTGATTTTAACTTACCTTACTCTCCCCCTCGTATTTAAACTAAGGTTGGTAGGTAGTGTGCCAAGGTGAAAAGTAACAGATGTTCACTACCAGGAAGTAAACTCAAGAAAATGGGTTAAAAAAAAAAAAAAAACACCTCAATCGAATATGACACACAGAAATGCTCCAAAAACCTACGGGACACTTACATACACAATTTACACGCCTCCTTCCCCTCATAAAAAAAAGCCTTTCAAGTGGCTGGAAAGGAGCGACCCTGGTTGGTTTGTTTCATCTCCTCCTCCTCCTCTCTTAGGGGAGGTGCTAAAGAGCAAAGAAATGACCAAAAGACAGGCCGGAAGAAGAGAGCTGAAAAACCTAGAGTCTAGACAATCCTAAATAAATGAGAACTATATTTAAATTAGATTAAGAGCGAGTGAATTGCTAAACACCTCCTGTAACTCCAACGTACGTGAGCGGCTCAGAGAGTAGAAGAACCCGGCAGCACGTACATCAGATTCGGACTCCCTTCACTCGCAAAGTACTCACAGGTACAAAGGCATAAAAGTAGCCCGAAAAAACTCCCACGAGTCTGGGCCACGCTAGCCAAGCTGCGCCCAGCCAGGCGAAGCCGCCAGAACTCCCCGCGCGGCCGGGAGCCTTCAAACGACTGCTCTGTTGCTCGGGCCGGGGACCCTAGTCTTTCCAGGCCGGGAGCGGGGCAGCCATGGGACTGAGCCTCGACAGGCAGGACCCGCTCGCCGCCGAGGCCCTCCGCGCCCGTCCGGCCCTAGGGTGTGGGACCCGTGCCGCCCACTCGGGCCCAGGCCAGGCGCCGCGCGAGGTTGGCCGCGAGCCTCGACCCCGGTCCGACCCTGCGCCCGGTGGGTCCCGCGCTCCCCACTGAGCCGCGGCGGCCGAAACCGTACGAACCCAACCACTGGCTACCTGTCTTCGCTCTTGTTTTTCTGTTTCTTCCCCATCGCTTGTCAGCTGCGCTTGTGGCCCCAACCCCTCTCTTCGGCCTCTCACAGACCCACTGTCCCCCGGCCGACTTAGGTCTCCGCTCTGTTCCGTCCACCCTGCGCTGGCGCCTCTCGCACCCGGCTCTCCACAGACCCGCGCACTGGGACAGGGCACATATGGTGTGAGCTTTCAGTGCGCAAGCGCATCGCCCCGCCGCCTCGGCGTGGGGACGCAGGGCGCGGCTCATCGAGAGCTGCGCTTCGGGTAGAGCGTCTCTAGTTGACGCACCGACCAGGCGGGAGCCCGAGCGCCCCCTGTCCGCAAGCGTCCACCGCGCAGCGACGCCCGTGCGGTTTCCAGGTTCTAGAACCCGGAGGGGGACAATGAGGCTTTCAATTCCGCACGTCAGCTCCCTCCCCGCGGGGGAACGCAGGCTTGGGAGATTTGTCATTCGGTTCAGAAGCAGGCCTTGGTCCTTCCTTATGCCATTGTTTCCTTAGCAGCACGAAGTTCAGTCAAGAACCACAATGAACTAATGATGAGCCCTCTGGAGTTCCCGAGGGAGACAAATCCAGTACAAAACTGAGACCTCCCAGTAATGTCCATGGATTAAAAAGTATCCACAGTGACTAAAGGAAACATACAGCAATAGCAAGCATACCCATCAATTCCCTAATATATGTCTTAATTTTTACGTTAAAAGCGATAGCAAGTTCTAAACATTCGTGTGTTTAGGTAAGTCACGAAGGAACTTACTGGGGTGGTTGGTGAAAATGGTCTCTATCTGGATCTGGGCGGCGGTTTTACGGGTGTTACCTACGGAAAAATTCATCGTGCTGTATAAGTTACACCTCAACTTTAGAACAAAGGAACATGATCAATAAAAACAGAATGAAAACTAAGTTCGAGTGTCACGCCTGAGCAAGAGCGTAGCTTTCTCGTATCTGATGTAACATTATGAATACGGATAGAACAGTGCCTACGAAACTCGGACAACGCCAGCCTGCGCACTAAGAAACTACAACTTCCAGCATACTTTGCTCCCTTTCCAGCCCGACAGTTACCCGAAGGGAGGCAAAGGATCGCAAAACAGGTTCCGGGCTGCTGGGGCCGTTG
>NW_007727521.1:762587-767019 GCF_000696425.1 Galeopterus variegatus
AGGCGCACGCGCAGAAGCGCTCTCCGCACGCCCGGCCACCCCTTCCTCGGGCGTCGCAGGTTGTATCGCGTGAGGTCCACAGCCAATGAGGAGGCGGAAGTGACAGCCGGTTCGCTGCGGCCGGCAGCTGCTGCGAGGCTGAGGCTAGTGAGGACCGCTGTCCTGGAGCCGCTGCTCCCTTACTTCTCAAGCATCAGGAAGCGCTCAGGTGAGGCAGAGGGTAGTCTGAAGAAACGGACCATCGCGTCCCGGTGCTGAAAAAAACACCGCCACTCAACATCCGACCGAGGCGGGGGAGGGGCGCGGCCCGGACGCCGGTGTCTGTGTAGCGGCGGAGGCTCTCGCGCATGCGCCCCAGGGGCCGTTGAAGTCGGGGCCGTCGGAACTGTGCCCTCATCTGTCACCGGTGGTTCGGGGAGTGGCGAAGATACTACTGGGAAGGTACCTGGGGTGCAGTTAAGGACGAAGTCTCTTGGTTGTTCTGGTGGGTGCCCGTAAGGGAATCAAGGAAATGGCTAGGGAAGTTGAGGACACGCGGTGTCCCTTCCCGTCCTTCCAGTTGAACTGTAGAAGGGAAGAATCAGAGGCTGTGGTTTGAAGACTGTAAAGTTGCTGACACCGCTACTCCATCTCCTTAACCCTTTCTGAATGCGGTGACCACCACCACTTGCACCCAGAACAGCTCTTGTTAATTGCTTCTGTTCCCAGTTTTTCCAGAATTAAATTCTGGGCTCATAAAACTCCAGGGATAAGCATGCAAGTCAGTGTCTTATTTTTCTCCTACACCTAGCCCCCGCCCCGAGAGTCACAATCTCACTGACATTTTTCTTGGGAGAGAGGGAGTGTGGAAATCCTTTACTATATTTGAAATACAGCTCCTTGTCAGTTTCATAACATGTATAAGGAGCTTACGGTTTGCTTTTTTAAACTCAAAAACTCTTGAAACTTAAAGATAATTTGAACAGAAGCTAGGCAAATGTTCATTCAACATTAAACAGATATTTATGAGTACATGCTGTGTTCTAAGCCTTGCTAGAAGAGGGGGTACAAAGATGAAATGAAGTGTGCTTTTCAGCTGCTTTTCCTGTGAAGAAAAAGGAATCAGAAGTGAAGTTCGCATGAAGAATATTTCTCTTCAGTTCAATATTTATAGAGGGGGTGTGGGCCAGGCTCTAAGTCAGAAGCTGAGTGATTGAGTTTACAGTTTATTTCGATTTTTAAGGTACTTCAGTAGAATTTGCAAATGTATCATAGTTTAGTGAGATGCAGCAGCCTCCTGCTTTGATAGGTAAGTTATAAATAATATTTCTGTGGTAATAATCCAGGGATATACAAAAAATTGTCCTCCGTTGTTGGTAGAAAATACTCTATTTCTTTAAAAATATATAATTGAGATCTTCCTTTCTAATCTGAATTAGTTTTGTTTCAAAACTCATTTTACACAGAGGAGTAATGATGGGGAAAATATCAACGTTTAAAAAAATGTTTGGAGTGTTGTAATGTTAAGAACACTAAGTGTCAGTAAATTGAAACCAATATGAATTTTTGCAACCTCATAGAGTCTGTTAGGTAACAGGAGAACAGGAACGAGTACTATGTCTCATGGAACACCAAGCACTGGTTTTTACATAAATTGTAATAAGATGTCTCAGGAGTTAAAGAAATGAAACTCATTTGGGCAGTGACCGTGATAAATCTGTCTTTTGCTGAACTCCACTCTGTTGAAGCAAAGTTTATTATGTATATGTATGTGTAAATCCTCAGTAGTTATACCTTACCATTGTTCACAGTCGCTTCTGCTTTGCTTCCCTTTTCCTTTGGTAAAGAACACTGATTGTCAGTATATATCACCGGGTATAACTCCACAACTCATTAATCTGTGGTCAAGTGATGATCTCAAAGAATTGTCTTTGCTTTAGTATGGTAAAACACAAACTAAATTAGAAGCACCTAAAATTTGCTCTAAGTAGTTTTTGAGTGGTATGATTATAGCCTATTGAAAGTTAAATTTAAAAACATTTAAATAAGTCTTAAGCCTAATAGCAAGTGCTTAGATGTTGGCGGAATACTCTGTGGCATACACCTTATGTACGGTGGAATTTTTGAAAATGTCTGAGAGAACTTTGCTTTTATTGTGCTTTTAAAAATTGAAAGTTAAATTTAAAAACATTTAAATAAGTCTTAAGCCTAATAGCAAGTGCTTAGATGGAATACTCTGTGGCATACACCTTATGTACGGTGGAATTTTTGAAAATGTCTGAGAGAACTTTGCTTTTATTGTGCTTTTAAAAAAGTCATGTAAACCTTTTCCCTAGGACCAAGACTGAACTGTACCATTTAGAAGAATGGAAGCTGATGCATCTGTTGACATGTTTTCAAAAGTCCTTGAGAATCAGTTGCTTCAGACTACCAAACTAGTGGAAGAACATTTGGATTCTGAAATTCAGAAACTGGATCAGATGGATGAGGATGAATTGGAATGCCTGAAAGAAAAGAGACTTGAGGCACTAAGGAAAGCTCAACAGCAGAAACAAGTAACCTCTCTGCCCTGCTTTCTGAAATTGCTATAACAGTATGCTTCTAACAACTTATATATTCATGTGCTGCAGTAGTTACGTTTTTAGGGTTTTTTTAATTCAGAGTATGTATCACTGTTAAAAATTTGCCCAGAAAAAATATTAGTTTTAAAGACCCATTCAAAATTAGCTCAATCATTATATTAATCCATAGTCAAGTAAAAGAAAGATATGGCCAAGATTGTTGCCTGAGCTTGGAATTTTTTGGTTGAGGAGAGAGTTGACTAGGGAAAGCTAGGGAATCAGTGGTTTCCATCTCTAGTAGTATTAAAGCTTATCATATTTTAGCTGTCTTCAAAGCAAATGAGATAAGAGCTATTAAGTCAATTTATCTTGAAGAAATTATTTCAGGCTTTTTTTTTTAAAAACTGCTGGCCTGTGTGGGGATCCAAACCCTCAAATCAACCTTGGTGTTTAACACTGTGCTCTAAACAACTGAGCTAACTGGCCAGCCCTATTTCAGGCATTTGTAATGTAATGTTTAATTATGTAGCTTATGTATTCAAAAAGAAAGATGGTCACCACTGTATCCTTGTTGGCCTCTTAGAGTGGGAGTGTGGAATAGACTTGTAGCTGTAGACTCTGATGGAAATCAATTGGTTTAAATTCTGTAAATTGAATTTTGATTTAAAAATGTTTCCATTGGTTTAAGTTACATGGAGATACATTATCACCAACTCTAGTTCCTCCTCAGCTGGCTGTGACTAAAACATGAGCTTTAACTTTTCTGAAGAAACAGGGAGTTTTGTTTGTGCTGCTATAGCATCTCTTTGATATATTTACACCCTTATTGTTTAGAAGAATTACTACAAAAAGAAAAAAATCTTTTGCTGTATGAGTGAGTTCAAATTTTTACATTTTGAGTTTTCTGAAATAGGGTATGGCTTTTAAATGTACCCCATTTTAGAAAATAGGCTGCTTTTCTTAATATAATGCTAATAATTATTAAGCAGAGGGCATATTTTGGAATTTAAGAATTTAAAGTAATATATGTTTAGGTTCTGCCACAAACTCATATTTCATGATCACTCATTTAAGTATACTACTAATTGCTAATGTGCAACTAAAAAAATTGTTATGACTAGGATATTTTCGTAGAAAGATTGTGAATCTGCCTGATTTGCAGTAAGGAAAGTACATTGAATAGTGTCTTAAACAAAGTTTTTAGTGGTTCAAAAATGTTTTCTGTGGAAGTATGCAAAAAGCCTTAGTGGTTTATATAGAAAGAGTAGTATTGGGCTGGCCAGTTAGCTCAGTTGGTTGAAGTGCAGAGTTATAATGACAAGATCAGAGGTTTGGATGCCCTTAATAGCCAGCTGCACACCCTCCCTGCCCCCTACAAAATATTGTAGGTTATACAGTAATTTTGATTTTCTGATTCACAAGGGGAAATCAGTATGTGCAATGACATACTCAGCATTTAATAAACTTATACTAATCTGTATTTCTCTGTTAACCAACCATCCTCCTACTGTTATGGCAGCTGGAGATGTAGCACTTAGGTAGGGAGCAGAGCGACAAGGTGAGAAATAGAAAGAGTCAAAGAGAGGCTTGGGTGACAGCCACTGAGTGAGACCCAAGTACTGTCCATTTGCAATGCCTCGAGTAGGTCATCCTGCTTGATTCTGTTCAGCAGGTATCTGTGGAGCACACGCCACGTGAAAAGAGCTGTGCTGAGAACACAAGGCGTGGCAAAGCTCTCAGGAGAGGTGCTGAGCAGTGGCGGAGCTTCAGGGTGGGCGTGCCCTCCTTCCAAGGCACGGGACAGGTTCAGGTCTTCAGCCCCTTGATTAAACATGAGAATAGGGCGGGCCCGGTGGTGCACTGGATAGTGCGCCGCTTGGGAAGCGCGGCGG
>NW_007727521.1:767029-791625 GCF_000696425.1 Galeopterus variegatus
GCCGGTCCCCGGTCCGGTACGGGGGCGACACTGAGGGTTGCGATCCGTTGCCGGACACGGACAAAAGACAAAAAAAAAAAAACAAAACTTCCAAGGCACGGGACAGGTTCAGGTCTTCAGCCCCTTGATTAAACATGAGAATAAATAATAAAAACAAATAACAGCTTTTTAACAAATGCTTTTTTTTTAAGGGCACATATTGGTGAGTCAGGAAAGCAGTCATGAAATGTCACATCAATGAGGAATTGTATTGGAGAGTTGAAACTGTTTATAGATGTTTTACACAAGGAGAAAATATCAGGGCCTCCTGTTAATGTCAGCTCCATGTAAACTGATGTGAAGTGATACCAAAACTTAATATCGTCTGGCCCTTATTAGCTGAAGTCCCAAGGAGGGAGGGGGTTGGCACTCCTGGCCCTTTCTGGGTGGACCACTTCTAGAGGGTCGGATTCAGATCTCTGCCACATTTTAAAAGGACATGGGCAAATTAGACTGTTCAGAAGAGGATATCTGGGGAGAGTAAGAAGTTTAGAAATCTTTGCATATGAGAAACAATTAAAGAGAACTGGGAATGTTCAGTGGGGAGGAAGACTTACGCAAGATGAGATAATATCTGAAGGGCTGATGTGTAAAAGAGAGATTTACACTTTTCTCTCTAATCTTAGTCCAAGTTGGGATCCACAGACTGAAGTTATGGATATATTTCAGTTCAATGTGAGAACACTTTTGTAAAAATTAGATAGCACACGTACACATACTTTTTAAGCACATGTACCAAATGGTGTTTTAGGGGTTTCCATGTAAATTGTCTTATTTTCCTTTTCACAGCAGCCCAATGAGAAAGATACTGTATCATCTCCACTTTACAAATGAGGAAATTGAGGCTCAGAAAGGTTATTAGAATTCATAGCCTCAGATATAGAAGAACACATTCAAACCTATGGCTTCTGCTTGCAAGCCCAGTGCTCCTTTTTATTAAAACCAGCTGCCTGAAGAAGGAAATTAGCTTCCAGTTGAGGTGATAAGCTTCCTGCTACAGGAAAGGTTCAAAAAGCTGAAAGGTCTGTCAGTTTTGGTTCATAAAGGATTCCTATATTGGTTTGGGAAGTTGAATAAGATGTGAGATTTTCATTGGTCTGGACACCATGTGAGTAAACTACTTTTTTTTCTGAGGACACTGCCCATTGGTAGCCGGTATGGAAAGGGTACTTGCCTCTCTGAGATGGTTACCAAAAGCAGACAGGGCTCCTGAGCTTCAGAGCTGCAGTAACTCCCTGCCTCCCCAAGACTGACTGGCTTTATCTCATGAGCATGATTTTTAAAAGCTTTGTAGTACTTGGATCAAATGCTTCTGGTGTGGGCCGAGCCTGTGGCACACTTGGGAGAGTGCAGCACTGGGAGCGCAGCAGCACTCCCGCCGCGGGTTCGGATCCTATATAGGGATGACCGGTGCGCTCACAGCGCTCACTGGCTGAGCGCGGTGCGGCCGGTCTCAAAAAGGACAAAAAAAAAAAAAAAAATGCTTCTGGTGTTAGTCGTTTAAAAGTGCAAAAAAATTAAGTGGATATTTATATTTCGTGTCTAAATTTTTATTTTGGAAGTTCTGAGAAAAATGTTTTAAGTTACCAAAACAAGTAATTGTCTTAAATCCGAGCCATGCTGTAGCAGTCATAGCACACAGACATTTTTCATTAACACTGGAAACATAGGAAAGTAAAATGCTGAAAGGAATTCATTTCTCTACAAGATAAAATTGGCTTCGTTACAAGGTATTTGTACTATGGGATTCGGACACTTAAAATATCAAGTACTGAAAGGTATTTCACATGTGTTATATTTCACTTTTCTCCAAATTAGGAATGGCTGTCTAAAGGACATGGGGAATACCGAGAAATCCCTAGTGAGAGAGACTTTTTTCAAGAAGTCAAGGAGAGTAAAAAAGTAGTTTGCCATTTCTACAGAGACTCCACATTCAGGTAACTGTTTCCATCCATGACATTTTTTTAAAATAAGATGTTTGGATAGAAATAGACTGGTTTAATGAGAAATTTAAAAAACTAAAAGGAAAAACTTTCTAAACTGTTTCATTGTATTCTGGTATGTTCTTTAATATTCTTAGAGTCAGTATGTAAAAGTTAAGCAGTTATTTTAATAATTAACTTTAAAGACCAGTGACATGCAAAAGTATAAATAAATGTTGAAAATCAGTAACATTCCCATAAAAATGGCTTACATTTTCTGACTTATTTTTCACTAGCTAACTCTAAAAACATCATAGAAATGTACGCTTAATATTCTTACCAGTGCAACAATACTCATTTCTGCTTATTTTTCCCTGCTATTATGATGTAGCCACAATGTTGGGAGTAGGGGGGACAACAGTCTTTCAAAATTAGTGTTCATTAACTGCTTCTCAACTAACGACTTTGACAGGGAGACAATGGCTTAACCAAACCTTCCACTAGAAGCAGAGTGAAAGTTGGGACTGCCAGTAGAAATAGCAGACCTGGAATTCAGTATGATAGTGGTTTTCTGGTGCTGAGTATCAGCTGCCTCTCTCAGATGTACATACACTGTAGAGTCTCTGTCGCTCATTGTGTCTCAGCCCAGACCTCCTCTCTCTACTGTAGCCTGGCCCTTTTCTTAGCCTCACAGCTCAATAGCTTATTATTAGTTAGCGCCTTTCAGGAATTGATTGCCTGGTATTCATTGACTAAGGGTAAAAATGAAAGAAAATATTGAGAAGGTGGAATCCCTTGTAAGGAAAAGTGGGAGAAAGGATTAGGAAGTAAGAAGGGTATCAGATTTGCCCTGTGGTACATTATCATCTCCCGTTGGCACATAGCCCTTAAGTTGTGAATCTCTGACATGTATGATGAGGTGATATATTGATATCAGTATATAAAATTGATATTTGTTTACTTATCATATGTGTTCCTTGACTAGATTGTTAGTCTTGTAAAGGCAGAGTATTTGCCTGTATCATGGCCCAGCCCATTGTGCTCTGGGTTTACAGCCCTAGAAAAGCAATGCCTGGTACATACTAGATGCTCAGTAAATATATTTGATGGAAAACAGCACCAGGAAAACTGAAAAATCAAAATTTAGTCATTCAATTAACCTTCTTAGATATCTAACAAAGTTCATAGCACATAGTAGGCAGGATACTTTAATATATATTATCTCTGAAATATCCATAATAACTCTTTTGAGATAGGTATTATAATTCCTGTGTTTCATGTTTGGAAAATTAGTCATTCAATTAACCTTCTTAGATATCTAACAAAGTTCATAGCACATAGTAGGCAGGATGCTTTAATATATATTATCTCTGAAATATCCATAATAACTCTTTTGAGATAGGTATTATAATTCCTGTGTTTCATGTTTGGAAACCAAGGCTTGGAGAGCCTTGACTCACCTAATATTACTCAGCTCCTAAATGATAAAGAGAGGGATTTGAACCCATATTTTAAGCCTAGTGCTAGTTAACTACTCCATGAATGCTGCTTCTGGATTTTTTCAACTGACAAAGGGTACAATCAGACTTATTTAAAATAGGTTCCTTACTGTAATTAAAGTATGGAGTTGATTTATGTCCAAATTTTCAGGAACATATTTCTTATGTAAAGGTTCATTTGTAATTTGTTTTGAACTTCATTTAAAAACCATTTATTAACTTGTTTTCTTGCCATTTTTCACAGAAATCTCATTGTGGAACTACATGGGTGATATATGAAAAGATACATTCCAGGGAGAGTGATACTTCAAGGTTACAAGAAAATTTTGCAGACCCAATCCTAGTTCAAGAAAAATAACACTAAATGGCACAAAAATCTTCCTACTAAAAACCACCATTAAGCATTTTGTGTGTTAGTCATTTAAAGCATTAGTTCTCAAACTTTATTGGGAGTAAGAATCACCCATGTTTCCCAGCTCCAAATGAACACCTGGGGTTAAAAACCACTGGTCTAAGATCGTTACAACAGTCTGTTTCAGAAACACTAGAATATTGGCCAGTTTTAGATTTAATTTAAAGAAAATGCCACTTCCATTTTCCTCTTCAATAGAAGAGGGCTTAGTAAAAGTTACTACTGGTATTTTTCATTTCTTTGGAACCATGATGACCATGTTTATTTAAAGATTATTAGTAACCTTAAGGTGCTTCTCACTGACAGAGTTTACAGAGGTAGGTGTAAAATGTTCTTTCTCAGTGAGGCCATTCAGTCTTTCTTCATGACTTCCAAATATGGCTCCATGTGTGTATTCCTAATTCTTTATAGTCTCTTCTGGGTTCTGTCAAGTTCAGATTTGTCTCCCTTCAAGCTTCCTGTATGAGATGCCAGGAAACATGCATTAGGGAAACAACAATCCTAATTTTTTATTCTTACCACAAACATGACAACTTCGCAAACCCCTTTATGACTTAAAGCATATATTTAATATTTCTTTAGTAAATATCATTAGGGAAAATCTGACTTTCTAGAATGCTAGATTGTTTTGGCAGCTGCCCTCTATCTAAAAATTAGGTCATCTGACACAGGTGTAGGTTGGCTGCCTAATTGAGACTCAAACAGAAGAACTGTAAAATTAGATATACCTTAATGATGTTTATTTTTTTATTTTAATTTTAATTTTTTTTTTTATTATTGACAGCTGGCGAGTACAAGGATCTGAACTCTTGACCTTGGTGTTATAGCACTGCACTCTAACCAGCTGAGCTAACCGGCCAGCCTGGATATTTATTTTTTAAAAAATGAAATCTATTGTTTTAGCTTTTGATTTTCTATGTGTTGTTACTTACAGATGTAAAATCCTAGACAGACATTTGGTGATACTGTCCAAGAAACATCTTGAGACCAAATTTTTGAAGTTGAATGTGGAAAAGGCACCTTTCCTTTGTGAGAGACTGCATATCAAAGTCATTCCCACACTAGCACTGGTAAAAGATGGGAAAACACACGATTATGTTGTTGGATTTACTGACCTAGGAAATACAGATGACTTCACTACGGAAACTTTAGAATGGAGGCTCGGTTGTTCTGATATTCTTAATTACAGGTAACTTTTAGCAAAAGAATGGATTTATTTTAATTCCAATCTAGTTGATATTTTCAGAGAGGATTTTTGTATCGTAACATTTATTTTATGAAATGAAGTCCTTTGGCTGAGATGTAGAAAGTTTCTCAAAGGAAAAAGCATGTTTCTTAAGACATACATTATAGCAAAATCAGATAGATAGGTAAAACTGAGTCTTGGAGTACAGCTGATTATCAAAGTTTAACCTAACAAATGCTGTGGAAACTAATTCTTTATTAATCTGGAAGCTCAAAATGCCATTCCAGAATTGGCACTTCTGATTTAAGACGTATTACTCAAATTGATAATGACTTAATTTTTTCTCTGATGAAATAAAAATTAAAAATACTACTACAGAGAAGGTTATATTTTAAAATATTAAGTTTTTAATGTAGATATTCCATCTCACTTATGAACTGATAAATAAAAAATGGGTTTCTATGTTAGCTTACATTATATACTATGGAGAACAGTTTCAGTTTGAAAACAATGTAAAATCAAACTTCCATTTCTCATTCATCTTTTTGTCCACTTCTCTGTCTAATTCCACAAGTCAGAGCATATCACTTTGTCTTTTGCACCTGTTGTTAATTTGCAAAAATAACAGGTAAAATTATGCAATTATCATTCCAGAGTCACACTGTCTTTCAATAAGTAGAAAGTTCTGTCATCTTTTCTTTCCCCCACTTCTCTTCCCCCCTTTTTGCTGAATCTCTCCTAGACATGCCTATATCATTTCTATGTTGTAGAAATTGGCTTCATTTTCTTAATATTAACACGAAATATTAATATTAAATTTGTGTCTTTTAAAATATCTCAAACTTTAAACAAGTTGCAGACCAGTTCAAGGAATTCTCATATACCCTTTACCCATATTCCCCAATTTTTTTTTTCCCTTTTTTGTGACCGGTAAGGGGATCGCAACCCTTGGCTTTGTGTCGCCCGCACTACGCTCAGCCAGTGAGCGTATAGTTGCAGACCAGTTCAAGGAATTCTCATATACCCTTTACCCATATTCCCCAATTTTTTTTTCCCTTTTTTGTGACCGGTAAGGGGATCGCAACCCTTGGCTTTGTGTCGCCCACACTACGCTAAGCCAGTGAGCGTACCAGCCATCCCTATATAGGATCCGAACCCGCGGCGGGAGCGCTCCCCATATTCCCCAATTTTAAACATTTTATATTTGGTTTATCATTCTCTTTCTATAGGTAACATTTGATTGAAAGTTGTAGATATGATGTCCCTTTACTCCTAACTGTATTTCCTAAGAACAAGGACATTTTCTTACATGACCACAGTACAATTATTAAAACAGGAATTATTGTGTAATTTACAGACCTTACCCATATTTTATCATTGTCCCAGTGATATCCCCCACACCAGAAAGTGTTGCATTTGGTTATTATGTGTCTTTAGTTTCTGTAACATGCAACAATGTTGCCCTTTCTTTGTTTTTCAAGACATTGATATTTTTGAAGAGTACAAGCTGATTATTTTGTAGACATCCCTTAGATTGGGTTTGTCAAACATTTCCTCAAAATTAGATTAGGATTATGCATTTTTAGTATATGTGCTGCTGAAGCAAGCATGGATTATGCATTTTTGACAGGCATATTATGGAAATGAAGAGTACAAGCTGATTATTTTGTAGACATCCCTTAGATTGGGTTTGTCAAACATTTCCTCAAGATTAGATTAGGATTATGCATTTTTAGTATATGTGCTGCTGAAGCAAGCATGGATTATGCATTTTTGACAGGCATATTATGGAAATGATGTATCTTTTCTTGGTGCATCATGTCAGGAAGCATATGATAATTTGTCTGATTTCTGGTGATAACTGAGCACAAGGTTCACCAGTTCTCTACCAGACCAAATGGTGATTTGATAAAGAACTTGTCCATCTCCTACATTTATTTACTTTTTCATTTAGTTATATCAGTATGGGCTATGAATTATTCAATGGGTTATAGTCTGTTACTATAATTATTTACTTTGAAGCTCAAAATGCCCCAGATTTGGCCATTGAGAACCCCTTTCATGCTGACGTCTATGTCCTTTTGACATTACCCTGTAGTTCTTTGAGCTCTTCCTTTCTAGTAGAAACAAGATATTTTAGGGGGGTTCATTTTGTACTCTCCCTGGAATCATCTTTTCAATGGCAAATGATATTCAAAACCAAGATTTGAGTGCTAGGAATACACCCCAGATATTTTTGAAAGAAGAAATTGTCAGTTTTATTTCTTTCTCAAGCATTATTGAAAAGAGTTTTATACCATTTCCAGGTTAATGATAGTGAATTCCATGAGTTTTGATGTCTATAGAGATCTAAACATTATGAAATGTTAAACAAGATCAAACCAGTAATAATAGGCTATCAAATAGACTAACATTTTCTGTGCCATTCTCATAGTAAACAGAATATCTCATATAGGTTTAGTATATCCAGAAGCAGTGAAATCAGAACAGCTGGCTTTCTTCTGTACTTTTCAATCAGAAATTCTGTTGGCACATCCTATAAAATGTTAATCGGTAATTAATGATAAAAGGAAAAATGGGAGGGAGGAAAATAAAACATTGATCTAAAACATTTAGTAGTACAAATAAGGTTTAAAGCTATTAACCATCAATATGACTAGTATACTTCTTCCCTGACACTGGCATTTTAAAGAAATTTTACTCTATTCTATATGTTATAGGGAGGAAGAAAAGATAGATTTCTGTGCAGTTTAGTATACCAACTGTATTAAATCATAAAGAATAAAATGCTTTTCAAATTTGTTTTTAGCGGAAATTTAATGGAGCCACCATTTCAGAGCCAAAAGAAATTTGGAACAAATTTCACAAAGCTGGAAAAGAAAACTATCCGAGGAAAGAAATATGATTCAGACTCTGATGATGATTAGACTTCAATCGTGATTCTTTGTAAATTGTCTTTTTATTTCTGCTTACTTCACATTTAAACGTGATTTCTAAGTTCTGTTGATTTTGATAAATCAGTCATCTAAAACTCATATTCCAGAGTTTTATACAGTTGCATCACATTGAAAGGTGTCTTTACTATTTTTTGTGCGTCCATCATGTTTAAGTTAAGGAAAACTTCTGTGTTGTTAAATTATAGGGGGAGGGTCTGGATTCTCTATTTTTGAGATTGATTTTATCACAATATGGTTGTTACGTCTTTATACCATTCACAATTGTGTTTTTAATCTCCAGAGTTAGAAATAGAAATTCTATTAACTATTCTAAGACTAATTCTTAATCAGCATTATTTATTTTATACAACAGGTCAAGTAACATTTACTGCTATAACACACTGCACTTGTAAATGAATTATAAACACTTTTCAGTTCTGGAATATATTTAAGTAACTATTAAAGAACTGCTACTTATTTCTGCTATGTATTAGCCCATTTCTGTTTGTTATAACAGAATACCTGAAACTGGATAGTTTATAAAGAAATAAAATTTTTTACAGTTCTGGAGGCTGGGAAGTCCAAAGTACAGGGAACACATCTGGTGAGGGCTGCCTTCTATAGCAGTGCAGGGTGTCACACGATGAATGGGCTGAGCAAGAGGGAGCTAAGCTTCTCACTAGCTCTCCTTATAAAGCCATCATGACCATGCCCATGACCACCTGCAAACCATCAATGGATTAATCCATTCGCAAAGATACAGTACTCACAATCTAATCACCTTTTAAAGGCTCCACCTTTCAATTATCATAATAGGATTTCCCATCCTCTTAACACTGTTACAGTGGGGATTAAGTTTCCAATACATGAACATTTGGAGGACACATTCAACCTATATTAACTATTAATTACTATGTATTCTGGATGCTGCATGTTGATATTGAACCAACGGATGGCAGCAGAAAGCTTTAGGCAGTGAACATATTGCCTTAGAGGATCCTGATTATTTTTTAATGCATATCTTACAGAGAAGCAATCAGGAAACACTTTTGAAATGGCAGCATGAGGAACTCCACTGACCCCTCAATAAAACAACCATAACTGGTAAATTTTAAAAAAGCATTTAAGTCTCTGGAAATTGTCAGCATATAGCAAACAAAAACATTTATTGAAGAAAATCTACTAAATCTTGGTAATAATAGTGAGCCTCTGTGGCATTTGAACCATGACCCCACTCCCTCCCTTCAGTTTACAGTCTCAGGCTACAGTTTCTCCCCTGGAAAAGCAGACTGCTAGTATTTCTCCTTTCCCCAAATTCTGTGTTCCAGAAGCTATTTTCCAAGCGAGAGTACCCAAGAGCTCTGGAGCTCCTTCCTCCATCCAGTCCCCACTTGTAGCACAGGAAGTGAAACCCAGGAATGGCAGGCCAAGAATACTGGGCCCCAGTTGCTCTTGCCCCAGCTTACTCAGGGTGGAGGTTCCATGCAAGGAGAGGCAAGCAGAGAAGACCAGGGGCTACCACCCACTGCCCCACTTAATAGACCATAGATATCACTCCTGGGAAAGCAGGGTACTATCCCCATCTCCAGCTCTGGAACAACAGCACAGAGGTTCTGTTCAGTGGGAGTGGCAGGCCCTAAAAACAGCTCCATAGCACTTTCTAAAAGGACTAACTTTAAAACAGTGAGGGCGGAGAAGTTCAAGTGTTAGGGTGCTGCCAAATGCAATGGATATTTGGGGGAACATGGGGCAATTAAGAGAAGTTTAGTACCTCCATGATAACAATCAGCAAAAGAAGACCAAGGAAAAGTTCAATAGAGAGTAAGAGAAAGCGGCAGCTAATTACGAATCCCAGAACAAGCCACAAAGATAACGAACAGGGTTCTGAATCTAATTGGATCAAACGGCAGCATTTTAAGCTACATGTCATTATCAAAAGCGATAGGTTATCTAGCAATTAATGATGCCAGTAGCAGATGTGACAACAATAGAGGCAGACCAACTAAAACCTTTCCAAGGTAGTCAGGGAAAGAAATGATGAAAGAGGCCTACCAAAAAAAAAAATCTTTGTCCGTGGGACTAGAGGGAGGAGTCAGGGTGGTGGCACATTCCCAGACTCTACTGAGGAAGTACATCAGAGGCCGCAGCCGCCGCAGGCTTCAGGGGTGAATGGGTTTAACTGAAACAGTCCAGCCAAGTAACTAAAGCAAACAAGAAGCCTTGGGGGGGAGGGGGGGGATGAGTGTCCAGAGCTGCTATGTTATATTAACTAAAATATCCAGTTCTCAACAAAATTTCAAGACATGCAAAGAAATAGGAAACTGTAATTCACACATAGGGGGAAACAGCAATCAAAAGAAACTGACTTTTAGAGGACCCAGATTTTGGAAGCAGATAAAAACTTCAAAGTGCTATTACAAATATGTTCCAAAAAACCTAAAGGAAACCATGCTGGAGGTAAGTGAAGGTTTGATGACAGTATTCCATCAAAAAGAGAATGTCAATAAAGAGGAATTGTTTTAAAAGAACCCGATGGAAGTTCCACAGTTCAGAAGTACAATAACACCAATGAAAAGTTCATTAGAAGAGCTCGACAGTAGATTTGAGCTCACAGTAGAAAGAATCAGCATATGTAGAGCTCAGTCAGTACAGACAGACATTGCAATCCAAAGAACATGAGAAAAAGAATAAGGAAAAATAAGCAGCCCCAGAGAGATATGGGACATCAACATACCTGTAATAAAAGTGCTAGAAGGAGAGGAGACAGAAAAAGCAGACAAATTACAAGAAATAATGCCTGAAATTCCCAAATATCATAAAAAAAATTAAAAATCCAAGATCAGCAAATCATAAGAAAGAATGTAGAAAGGTCCATGCCCAGATATGTCATAGTAAAAATTATGAAAAGAAAAAATCTTGAAAACACCAAGAGAAACCACTCATTGCATACAAGAAAACCCCCTTAAGATTCACAGGTAACTTCTCACCAGAAAAAATGGAGTCCTGAAGGCAGAGGGATGACAGGCAAAATGCTGAAAGGAGAAGAGTCTTGTATCTAGCAAAACTATTTCAGAAATGAAAACAAAATGAGGACATTCTCAGCTTTTTTTTTTTTAAAGAAAGGTGGTGAGCTGGGGTGAGAGAATTTGTTTCTAGGAACCCATCTTAAAAAAATGTCCAGGGACGGGCCGGCCCGTGGCTCACTCGGGAGAGTGCGGTGCTGATAACACCAAGGCCACAGGTTCGGATCCCACATAGGGATGGCCGGTTCGCTCACTGGCTGAGCGTGGTGCTGACAACACCAAGTCAAGGGTTAAGATCCCCTTACCGGTCATCCTTTAAAAAAAAAAAAAAAAAAAAAATGTCCAGGGAGGGCCGAGCCCATGGCGCACTCGGGAGAGTGCGGTGCTGGGAGCGCAGCAGCGCTCCCGCTGCGGGATCAGATCCTATATAGGGATGGCCGGTGCACTCACTGGCTGAGCGCGGTGCGGCCGTTCTCAAAAATGACACACACACACACAAAAAAAAAGTTCAGGGAAGTTTTTCAGGCTAAAAGCAAGTGAGACCACACAGTAAATTCAAATCCTTCCAAAAAAACCACCACCAATAAAGACAAATATGTAGGAACGAATAAAGGACATTGTAGTTACCTATTTCTTCTCTCTAGCTAATTTTAAAAGCAGTTTTATAAAACAATGTATATAATTGTAGTGTACCTCTAACATGCAGAATGTGTATTTATGACAATACAATAAAGCAGGTGGGAGAAAGCTATATTGTGATAATGAATCCATAGAAAGAAATGAAGAGAACGAGAAATGGTGAATAAAAAAGTTAACAATAAAAAATATATATGCTTGCTTTGCCTTCAGCTATTTTAAAAGATATGATATTATGAAAACTATTTATTACAACAATATATTAAGATATGTTTAACACAGGTGTAATAAATACATCAATAATAAGAGGAAGAAGGAATGGAGCTGTATAGGAGTAACATTTCTGTTTCACTGAAATTAAATTGCTATAAAATTACTATAAACTATACTGTAAGGCCTAGAGTAACCACCAAGAAAATACCTAAAAAAATACATACTGAATAAATCATTAAAGGAATTAAAATTTTACACTAGAAAATATTTAATACAAAAGAAACCAAAAATGGAAGAAAAAAAAGATATCACATGAAAAATGAAAAAATGACATATAAATCCAACCATATCAATATAGCATTAAATATGAATGGATTAAACAATCCTAAGACAAATGTTGTCAGAGTGGCTTTAAAAACAAGATCCAACAATATGCTATTCACAGGAGACAAACTTTAAATTCAAAGATAAAAGTACAATGAAAAAGATGTACCATGTAAAAGCAATTATTAGAGAGATGGGAGTAGCTACATTAATAAAACAAAATAGACTTGAAAATAGAGACTTGCTGTAGGTATAAAGGGTCATGTTATAATAGTAAGCCAATCTATCAAAAAGCTTTAACCAGTAGAAAGATTTGGACACCTCACAACAGAGCCCATAAATAATTGACAATTTTGTACTTTGCTGTCAGAATTCTGAAGTAAAAATTGACAGAATTGAGGGAGAAAAAAGCAATTCAGCAATAATAGTTGGAGGTATTACCCCAGTTTTAAAAAGGATAGAAAAACTAGATAGATCAACAAGGAAACAGAACACTTGAACGTGATAAACTACACCTAACATATCTATGGAACAGTCCACCTAACAACAGAATACGAATTCTTCTCAATAGCACATGGAACATTCTTCAAGATAGACCATATGCTAGACCATAAAATAAGCCTCAATAAATTCAAAAGTATTGAAATTATAGAAGTCATGTCATCTGAACACAGTGTAATGACAATACAAATCAGACAGAAGGAAACCTACAAAATTCAGAAACATATAGAAATTAATGCATTCCTAAATAACCAGTGGATAAAAAAAAAATCACAAGAAAAATTTGAAAATACCTTGAGATATATAAAAACAAAAATGCAACTACCAAAACTTATGGAATGCAGCTAAGGCAGTGCTTACAAGGAAATTTATACCAGTAAATTTATACCAGTAAACACCTATGTTAAAGATTGAAGCTATTAAATCAATAATCTACCTTAAAACACTGGAAAAAGGACAAACTAAATCTAAAACATAGATGAAAAGAAATAAAGATAAGCAAAATTAATGAAATGGAGAAATAATAAAATGACAAAATAAAAAATTGGTTCTTTGAAAACAACAAAATTGACAAACCCTTATGGTAACCAATTAAGAAAAAAAAGGGGTAAAAAAGGTAGACACAACATAGAAAAGACTCAAATTACTAAAATCAAGAATGAAAAGGCATATCATCACTGACTTTACAGAATAGAAATGATTATAGGAGAGTACTATGGGCAACTTTAGGCCAATAAATTAGATAACTAAGAAGATATGGACAAATTCCTAGAAAGCAAACTAATAAAACTGACTCAGGAAGAAATAGAAAATTTGAACAAATCTACAACAAGTGAAGAGATTGAATTAGTAATCAAAAACTTCCCAACAGGGCCGAGCCCGTGGCGCACTTGGGAGAGTGCGGCGCTGGGAGTGCAGCAGCACTCCCGCCGCGGGTTCGGATCCTATATAGGGATGACCGGTGCGCTCACAGTGCTCACTGGCTGAGCGCAGTGCGGCCCATCTCAAAAAGGACAAAAAAAAAAAAAAAAAAAAAAAAAACTTCCCAACAATGAAAAGTCCAGGACCAGATGGCTACACTGGTGAATTTGACAAAACAATTAAAGAAGAATTAACTATCTTCATTCACAAACTCTTCCAAAAACGACAAGAAATATTTCCTAACTCACTCTTTGAGGCCAATATTATGCTGATACCAAAACCAGACTGCAAATCACAAGAAAATTAGAGACCAATAACTTTTATGAATATAGACAAAAAGATCCTTAGCAAAATACTAACAAACCAAATCAAATCCAGCAACATAAACACTGGTTTATACACCATGACAAAACAGGGTTTATCCTGGGAATGCAAGATTGGTTTAACACATGAAAATCATTGTAAGACAAGTACAACTTATTAATACAATTTTAAAAATGGAAAAAAAACATGACTTTCTCAATATATACCCCCCAAAAAGCATATTAAAAAGTTTAAACCCTTGCATGATTTAAAAAGAAAAAATCTTGACAAATGAGATATAAAGGGGAAATTACTGAACCTGGTAAAAACCCATAGCTAGGGCAGACCCTGTGGTGCACTCGGGAGAGTGCGGTGACCCTGTGGCGCACTCGGGAGAGTGCAGCACTGGGAGCGCAGTGGTGCTCCCGCTGCGGGTTGGGATCCTATATAGGGATGGCCAGTGCACTCACTGGCTGAGTGCGGTGTGGATGACACCAAGCCAAGGGTTGTGATCCTCTTACCAGTCACAAAAAAAATCACTGGCTGAGTGCGGTGTGGATGACACCAAGCCAAGGGTTGTGATCCTCTTACCAGTCACACACACACAAAAAAAAGACAAAAACAAAACAAAACAACAACAACAACAAAAACCCCATAGCTAACATACAGAATTATTTCATCTCTAAGATCAGAAATAAGACAAGGATGTCCACTCTCACCACTTTAATTCAACATTATACTGAAGGTTCCAGCCAGCACAATTAGGCAAGAAAAGGAAATAAAAAGCATCCACACTGGAAAGGAAGAAGTAAAAGTACATGCATTTGCAGATGACATAATCTCATATATAGAAAACCCTAAGGAGATGGGGAGGGAACTATTAGAGCTCATAAACAAATTCAGCAAGGTGCAGAATATAAGATCAATTTTTTTAATCGTTTTTATTTCTGTACACTAGCATCGAATGGCCCAGAAATGAAATTGAGAAAATTTTATTTACAGCAACATGAAAAAGGGTAAAATTCATAGGAATAAATTTAAAATACATAGGACTATCTGCAGACCAAAATCCACACACTTGTCACAGCCCAGTGACAGGAGTCCAGACAGGAGGACTTGGCTAAGACAGACTGAAACAGGACACTTTAAATGAAATAAGAAAAGTATTAACAAAACTAAAAGAAGAGCTCATTGATGCAATCAGGCAAGAACTGAACAAATCAAATACCACATAGAGAAACAAACTAAAGAGAGACTGGACTTTAATATGGAGGGAAAAAATTTCTACAATGACAAGTGTTAACAACAACAAACCCCTACATTTTGTGAGCTGTAAGACAATGGAGACAAACAATCCTAAGGAGGGGAAAAACCAACATACTCTGAAAGCCTTTAGACATTCTGACTCTGGCAATAAGCTATTTCCCTTCTGGTTTGCTGCTTTTTTCTGATGTTTATAACAGGATGGAAGATAGTTGTATGAGAGTTCCTGTAACAGTTATGCAGAAATTCTTTTTCTTAATCTTATTTTATTTTTTTATTTTTGTGGCTCTCTGGTAGATCAAAACCCATGATCTTGGTGTTATAAGGCTAACCAGCTGAGCTAACTCAGCAGCCCAGTTATGTGGAAATACTAAACCCATCAGGAAAGATCACTGAAATATTTTCATGTCAAGATAAAAATCACAAATTTTCCACAATCAATTGCTAAAATAAAGAGAAGAAAGCCTTAAAAATTTTAAGTTAAAAAAATGCATAGGAATACATTTAATATTGTTAATGCATAGAATATAAACTTAAATAAAATATTTAAATATAAACGAAATTCATAGGACAAATTTCAGAAAATAATTGCAAATCTTATCCTGTGAAAACTATCAAACATTGGTGAAAGTAAGAAGACAAAAGCAAATGCAAAGCTGTCAGATGTTTATGTGACTGAGGGTTTAATATTAAGTCTTAAGATTGCAGTATTCCCAAATTGATCTACAGATTCAACAAATTTCAATTCAAAAGGAACAGATTTTCTGCACACCTCTTTGCAAAAATTAATAAGCTGATTTTAAAATTAATGTGGGCCTGCCTTGGATTGAATGTCCCATCAAAACTTAATCCCTACTATAACTGTTGAGGGTGGGGAATCCTATTATTATAATTGAAAGGTATGGCCTTAAGAGATAATTAAGTTGATGGTTTAATGGTGGTCAGGGGCATGGTTCTGAGGGCTTTAAAAGGAGAGCACAAGAAGAGCTCTCTCTCACTGCTCCACCATTTTCTGCCATGTGAGACCCCTTCACTGCTATAAAGCAACCACCACCAAAGAAGACCCTCACCAGATGTGTTCCCTGGACTTTAGATTTCCCCACCTCAGAAACTGTAAGCAATAAATTTTGGTTTTTTTTAAATAAATCACTCAGTTTCAGGTATTTATGTTATAAGCAACAGAAATGAAATAATACAGAAACTTGGTACCAGGAGTGGGGTGTTCCTTATAAAAAATACTTGAAGACGTGGAAGCAGCTTCAGAACTGGGTGCTGAGGAGAGGCTGGAAGAATTTGAAGGAACAGGCTAGAAAAAGCCCAGCTACTGGTGGTAGTTTAGAAGACAAGAAAACCAGGGAAGGTTTAGAATGCTTTAGAGACTTGTTATATGGTGGTGACCAGAATACTTATGGAAATATGGACTGTAAAGACCATTCTAAGGAGGTCTCAGATGTAAATAAGAAGGGACTTATTGGAATCTGGGGCAAAGATCACCATTACTATGAATGGGCAAGAAACATGGCTGCATTCTGTTCATGCTCAAAAGCTTTCAAGATGCTGACCCAGGGTATTTGGCAGAAGAAATTTCTTTTTTTTTTTTTTTTTTGTCTTTTGTCTTTTTACCGTGTCTGGCAATGGATCGCAGCCCTCAGTGTTGCCCCTGTACCGGACCGGGGACCGGCAACGGGATTGCAAACCTCGGTGTTGCTCCTGCGCCTCGCTCAGCCAGTGAGCGGGAACCGGTCTGTATGTGGGATCTGAACCCTCGGGCGGGAGCGCCGCCGCACTTCCCAAGCAGCGCACTATCCAGTGCGCCACCGGGCCGGCCCAGAAGAAATTTCTAAGGAGCAAAACTTTCAGGAAGCTTCATGGCTACTTGCAAAGCCTATGCTGAGTTATGGCAAAAAAGGTAAAGCCAGAATTTATAATTCAAAAGAAAGCAGAGGGCAGAAAAATGGGAAATTTTCAGCCTGTCCATGAAAACAAGGGTCTAGCTCAGCCAGCAAATGTTTGCTAAGGAGGTTAGTACAGGAGAAAGGGATTATCAAGGAAAGAGAAAAAAGGCCTTGAAGACATTTAAGAGATCCTGGAGTCTGCATCTTCCATTGCTGGCCCAGAGGCCTAGGGAGACAGAATGGTCTTGGGGAACATGCCCAAGGCACCGTCCTCAGCCCACTGCCACATATCTGGCACCATCCCCAGCTGAGGCGCACCACAGGGCAATTGCCAAATGTGTTAGGAATCTTTGTTCTGTTTAACTTCTTTCTGAGCTCAATGAGCCTGAGGCACTTACTATGCAACTCTTTGATTGTCTTTAAATGTACTTTTGTTTTAGATCCCCATTTCTCTCTGGATTTTTGGCTCTCCCCAAAGAAACTATTAAGACAATTGAAACCCTTTTTCCTTGAACCTCTATGTGTTTCTCTTTTTAACATGTTGCCAAAAGACTCTGAGGCCTCATGAGAAATGCAGCCCTGGCATGCCAACTGATCCCCTTTTTAGATCCGCTGCCTTCCTCTTGGAGCCCCGAGAGTCAGATGGCTTTGGCTCTATTTGTTCATTGGCTCAGCCCTTAGCTCAGTAACTCAGTTAAGGAAATCCTGTGGTGGGGTTCTATGATTTTATTTGATCTTGGCATCCATTTCATTAAAAAAACAAAACAAAAAATCTTTCTATGTCTCTTCTTTTTTTTTTTTTGTCTTTTTCCGTGTCCGGCAACGGATCGCAACCCTCAGTGTCGCCCCCGTACCGGACCGGGACCAGCAACGGGATCGCAACCCTCGGTGCTGCTCCCGCACCTCGCTCAGCCAGTGAGCAGGAACCGGTCTGCACGTGGGATCCGAACCCTCGGCGGGAGCGCCACCACACTTCTCAAGCGGCGCACTATAGCAGTGCGCCACCGGGCCGGCCCCCTCTATGTCTCTTCTGACACACTCATTAATATATAGCAATCAATATTTTTGGGCATTGAGCTTTGTTTGAAGGTCAAGGTTTTCCTTCAGAAAACATTTCTGGTTCAGCAGAGTGTGAACATTTATAAGGCCTGTGCTGCAGTAGAAAGTGTAGAGGCTTTGGTTCCAAACCCATTTGGGTTTAGATCAGAGAAGTGAACTGGCTGCAGGGCTCTGAGCAAGTCACATGCTCCGAATCTCAGCTGGCTCTTGAAAACATGGGTAATGTTGAGGGTCATTTGAATATTCAAGATAATGAATGTAAAGTGTCTGGCGTATAGTGTGAGGGCACTTTAGAAAGTTCATGGAAAAATATAATTAAAAGATAATAGGAATCTCTCTGTGAACTTTTTGGAGACCCCTTGTAGACGTTCAATAAATACACGAATAGCGACACACTACCAATTTTCTTCTAGAAAGGTGTGCGACAGTTACACTAGAACTACTACTGTATGAGGGTCCTCACCATACCACAGCCTTTCCAAATAGACTATTATCACATCCCCACCCCACCCCACTGGTCTTTAAATTGAGGGGGGTTTGGTTCTTAAGCCTTCAGTACCCCAGCTCTGACCTCCTAGAACTCTCCTAGAATGGGGCTGGCTGGTTAGCTCGGTTGGTTAGAGTGTGGTGTTATACCACCAAGGTCAAGGGTCCAGATCCCCATACTGGCCAGCCACCAATGAGAAAAAATTTAGAAATGTAAAAAAAAAGAAAAAAAGAATTCTCCTAGAATGAAAGAACTGCTTCACCTCTAATGAAGGTGAGAGAAAGAAAAAAGAGAAGCTTTTTCACACAGACCTCTTCAAACCACCTCCAATGTCAGAACATCTAACAAGGGTTGGCAAAAACCCCCGTGGCTCCTGAATGGTTTAATGAGAATTCTCTGCACAGTGATCAGCCAGGCAGAAAGTGGAACACACCACAGAAGGAACCGGAAAGAACACACACTTACTGCTGCTGCAGCTATGGCTGCTGTCTGTGCTGCGATGCCTGTGCCCTTCTTGGCATTCCGAAACCCCTCCGTGCCACAGGAAGTGCGGGCGAGGGGCTGGTTAGTGGCAGACACTACCTGGATCTGTGTGCTAGGAAAAGTAGAGAAGGCATATAGGATTTAACGATTGGTTAGGATATAGGAGAGAGCTAACCTATGTCCTTAGAAGCCCAGGTGAGAAAGAAAAAGAAATTCAGCTGCTTCTACTCTGAGCTTTTCAGATGAATGTTTTTTGAACTCCTGCAGGAAGTGTCAGGCAAGGTCAGAATTATCCCTTATACCTAACTGAAAAGTGACAAATCATATCTAAAGAGAGCTTCATAATCTGATGTTGGTGAAGCACTACCCAGAAGGGTGGCACATTTTCGTCCTAGTGTCTTCCCTGTAGCCAGGGTTTCAATTAGATGTGATGTCCTTGTCTGGCTTTTTTCCTAAGAAAAAAAAAAAAGATTTCTTTTCACCTTTTGAGTAAACTACAAAAAGAATAAATGATAAATGGGAGATATTTTCCATAAAATTCATGGAGACCTAGGATTGCTGCCTCATGACTTTAACCTTTGCCAGAGATCTTTGGAACTACTTAGTATACCAAGTTTTGGGCTGGGAAACCACACATATCTATTCAGTAGAAATGGCTGGAGCCCAGACTGGGCCTTGTGTCATCTACTCTGACAAATGGACCCCCCACCACCACCACGTGTGGCCCTTACTTTCAACGTTTTCCTGAAATCTTTGGTAAAGGGCCAATCAGCAGTTAGCTTGCTTTGTCTCCTATGCAGATGCCCAGTCAAATGGCCTGTATCCTAGTCCCACATCTAACTTTATTGTTGGGTACTAGTTTTATCATGAGAGAAAAAAAAATCTGCAGGGAGGGATACCCCTACAGATGCCTAGAGATGAGCGGATGGAGCATTGAGCTCCTCCTACTTTGAGACATCCAAGGACAAAATGGCCACATCAGAGAGAGACGCTTTCTGATGGCCCCAGTCACAGATGGCCGAGGGATGCCCGCCCGTCTACTCAAGCTGAAAGCATCCAGGAGAAGGAAACTTGCTCCTTGGTGATCGACTCTTTTTTTTTTTTTTGGCTCTCTTCTCTTCAAGCCCATAGGAAACAAGACAAGATGGGAAATACTCCAGCAATCCTTGAACTGTCACCCTGGGGTGCATATTAAAGAACTGGGCATAAGGGAGGGAGGTTTCGGTGATGGGACACAATAACTAACTACATTGTATATTGACAAAATAAAAAAATAAAATAAAAAATAATAATAAAGAACTGGGCATAAAAAAGCTCATATTTATCTACAATGTGGCTTGGCCCCAGTGTAAGTTAGATGATGGAGAACAATGGCCCCCAAATGGCTTTCTAAATTACAACACCGTCCTACAATTGGATCTCTTATGTCGCAGGGCCCATAAGCGGAGTGAGGTCTCATATGTCCAGGCCTTTATGGCTTTATGTCAGGAGCCAAAACTAAAAGAAAAATTGTCTGATTTGCTATGCGGGAACCCAAGTGAAGCCTACCTCTCCCCCCGAGACTGACATTCTTGGTGACCCCCTCCTAAATAGTGGAGCTCAGGATCAAGAGAGGGTCATTGGCAGGGTTTGTCTAGAAACTGCAGAGCTCGTTTAAAATGTTGTTTGTGTAACATTCTGAGCAAAGGTTGAAAGGCGGAATAATTCCTGCAGTGACTGAAACAGGATCAATTTACAGCCTGCAATGAAACTCAGTAGCTAAGACATAGCCTAATCCTTTGGAAGAGTAGTAACAAAACAACAGCCAAATTAATGAAGACATGAGGGATGGCCTCTTCCTATGTTTCCTTGCTGTATGTTTTGCCTCCTTGCACCTTTGAAATCTTCTGTCACTTTGGTTTTATTTTATAATGGTTTATAATCTTATTTAACTACATTTTTTAATCCTTTGTTGTTTGACAAACTTCCTAAAAAACAAATTCTAAAAATTCAGTCCTTTTGACTCTAACTTTGAAAGGTTCTGAGGGCCCTGGAACTTATCAAAGGATATATATTAAAAGAGAGGTATTAAAACCAATTGGCTTATTTGATAAATTAAACTATACAAGAAGCATTGTCAAAACAAGAAATAATGTTTGACTTCTTTGTGTTATGCTGATATGTTATTAATATGTGTTCCAAAATTGTATAAGTTTCCTAATTTTAATTTTAAATTGTTGTATGCCACAGACATAACCAAATTGTCTTGTCATGGTCATTTTAAGTCTTGTCTGCAGTCAGTAAAAATGAAAAGAACTCTTAAACACAGGTTTCAAATATCTTTACGATAAATGGACAGAATAAAAGTTTTTCAGAACTCTAGTAAGAAACTATTGGTTTTATGAAACTACTGATCAAGATCAAACAAAGCAAAAAGTAATTACGTGAAGTTAAGTGACATAACGTTTTGTGACTTTCATTTTTGGTTCTTTACATAAATGTCTTGTTCTCCACATTTAAGGAAGCTCCTCTCTTAAGCTATCTATAACTCACAGAAATTTGGTCAAATATAATTTATGAACAGAGATGGATGCATTTGCTTTCTCCTTATTTCATTCCTCCAAAATTTGAAAACTTTCTGTGAATATCTTTATGATATTTATGGCAATATAGTTATTTGCATAAGATCAATAAGAATCTGCTCTCTCTTCATAACAGGATGCAACTGGAAACATTGGTTTTAAAATGGCGTGTCTCTTCTAAGTTCCTGACCCCACTTCATGTTGCCCTAATTTGGCCTCACTGCTGTTTCATCTTCCCCCTAACGTGGGACATAAGTTCCTCAGAATAACCTTTCCCAGCACCCAGGGATCAGTACCAAGAAACGTTAAGACCTTGTCAATCAGAAAATTGATCATCAATGCTTTCATGAGGAATATTTTGATCAAAAAGGTGGAAATGATGTCTTCTCTACACAAGCAGTTCTCTAAAAGTATTCACAGCCTTGAAGAGGGGAGGAGCTCATGACTTGGATGTGACATCGTGCTCCTAAGCAAAAGGATTGATGTAAGTTCTTGAGATTGTGAATGTACCAATTAATGTATAGGTTGTTAACTCTGACTATTGACAGTAAGAAATTGTTGGAATGAGCAGGACTGAAGCCATGTTGGGACCTAAAACAATATGGGCTGCAGGAAAAATTTTTAAAAGATAGTTTTTTTCTTAGGATGCATTTCTCTGAGTTCCCTCTTTCCTATGGCAAGATGACATTATTTACATGAATGCAAATTATTTTCCAGCCAGCCTAGGGCTGGAGACTTGCAGACCCTTGGAAGCAAAGGAAGACATCAATACAGCTATGCTGATTCCACCCCTCCACCAGGACCTTAAGGTGACAGCAAAGATGGGAGCAAGGACCAGATGGAGTCCTGGCAAGACTTTGCACCAGAGCTGAGTGGTTTAAGCTCATTCTCTGAGGGCATGTTAGCTCTCCTGCTCTGTGCTCTCACAGAGTGACTACCATCCAAAAACCATCGTGGTGCTTCAAGGATATGAACTCTTGTGCCTCTACACACCTTCTGGGTGTGCTCAACACCCAGGGGCTGCTCGACCATCTAGGTAGAGAGTTGTGTTCCCAGGAACATGTAGGGACAGCTGCCTGACCCAGCAGGAAGCAGCTATAGGAGACTGATGGGATCTATGGCCTTCAGCGTCCCAAAAAGATTTATGGGAGCAAACTCTCTTAAGGGGGGGGGGATTGAGACAGGGCAAAATAGGGGCACACCCCAGGGAGGCTGCTCATAAACATTCAGACCAGATCAGCACTGCCCACCTCTTTACCTGGCAGTCAATGGACTCATACTGCACTGGTGACAGCTTGACCACCCAACCAATCAGAATGCTACACTTTTGCACCTGTTTAGGAGGAGGAACAAAAGGGGCAGAGGACCATCGTTCAGGGCTTTTTAGATCCAAGGGAGAGACAGAAGGTTGGGGGTGTGTGTGCTTTGCTCTCTGACAGAGATGCCTGTGCGCTTCCTTGGTGTGTACCTTTGCTTGGTAATAAAGCCCAGTTATGTTCCATTTCTCTGTCCTTCTCTTCCTTCCCTTTGGTCAGTCCCATGAAAGATTGTTCTTTCATGGACCAGAACCTGGATCTGCCATCTGGTAACATCATCACTTCCTGGCAGGCCAAGAAATCTCAAGAGATTAGACACAGAAGGTAAAGTCTAATATCTGCCTTGGTTTGGCTTCCTAGAGTTGAGAGTTTTATTTTGTTTTTAAATTGATTGATTGATTATACATATTCATGGGGCAAGACCTGACCATCAGCACTTGTGCCCAAGATGTGGTGTACAAATCAATGCCACCAGCATGCCCACCACCTCAAATTGCAATTATTCCCCGTGTGCCCTGCCCAATCTTTTCCCAACGCCCTTCTCCCTCCCCCCCAGCCCACCCCAGCAACCCTAGGTCTGTTCTCTCCCTCTGCAAGCTCAACACACACTGTGGTCTTTCCTTCCTTCTTCCTCTCTTAGCTCCCACTNAAAAAAAAAAAAAAGAAAGAAAAAGAAAAAGAAAATGTGTGCTGATTAACTGGATAAATGTAAATGCTTTCAAGTTCATGTGACTTTAGTTTTGGGCTCCACATAGCCACCCTGGATGCCACATGGATACTTGGGACCCAGGACAGCTAGCAAAAAGGAATTACATCCAATATCTCAAAGGCCTTAGTTAATACTTGTTGATAAAGGTGTAGGTTGGTATAAGTAAATTAGACAAATATAAATGGGTTACATGCTTATAAATGAAATTGTCATAATTTCAAAATTCTTTTCAATTATTTGAAATCTTAAAGTCATGTATATTAACTAATAGGTAACCATAAACGTCTGAGGTGTTTTAGTACAGAAGCATTGTTTTATGCAAAACTTTTTTTATAAAAACTATATATATTTGAATCTGTTAAAAATTTAAAAACATGTCTCTTCAGAAAATAAAAATGGTTTTTATCTATAAATATTAATATAAATTATATAAATTAATATAATTATTATTAAATAATATTGTTCAAAATTGCTTGCTTTGTAGTTTTTTCACTGGAAATTAGGGTTACTGAGAGTTAATTATAGTTAATAGACATAATTCAAGCTGCTAGGTATAAGAAGATTTTATATACAGAATGTTTAAGGAAAGTAGGATGAGAGAAAAGCAGAATGTGTTTTTGGTAAAGGTTGTAGAAAGCACAGAGATGTAATATGGCTTTTGTTAAAAAGAAAATTTTGACTGGTTTAAAGGTATTTAAAGGGTATTTCAAGTTAAAAGAGTAAAAAAAAAATGTTATAGACATGACTACATGGATATAGTTGAAAGGGTTTATGAGAGCTTGTAAAAAATTTATAATAATCTTGTGTGGTCAAAATCAACTGAGGTTAGGGCCGAGCCCGTGGCGCACGGCGCTGGGAGTGCAGCAGCGCTCCCGCCGCGGGTTCAGATCCTATATAGGGATGACCGG
>NW_007727522.1:0-14757 GCF_000696425.1 Galeopterus variegatus
AAAAAAAGAAAATTTTATCTATAGTAACAGCAGGGATTGCAGAGTATAGGAATACAGGCGCAGATAGAATGTTGGATACGGTAGAAGTTATTTCCCAATTACTTTCTATTTTCTTTAGTGTAATAAGCTGAGATTGGAGGAAGGGAAGAGATATTGGATGTTTTCTGCTTCACATACCTGAGGTATGTATTCCTCCCATCATTGGCAGACTCACATACAGTAGTGTCTTCATGCCCTTGACCACATCTGTGAAGGAAGGTATATCAGAATATGCAACAGCTAGGGCTAGCCCCACTCTATAATTCAGATGAGCATCTTTGAATAAGGGTTGCCTCAACTCACCTTCATTAAGAATCTATTACCTCGAATGAGTTTTCTTCAAGGACACTCTCTGCCACTTGCAAATTTTTTTACTGGACTTGTCCTATTGGTTAGACATGTCCAGGGTTTTATGATTTCTGAAAGCAAATCTAGTCCCGCTTCCAATTGATGTAGATATAAATAAGTCACAAATATGTAATCACCAATTCTGATATGTGCTGCGAAAGGAAGAGGTGAAATTTCAGCAGAGATCTGGAGATATGGGATAGGCAAAAATGAAGAGAAGAGCGAACATTCAAAAAGCTTGTGAAATAGGTATTGGAGAAAATAAAAGCCAGTCAGGCAAGAGCACAGAAAGTGAAGGTGAAAAAGATAATAGGAGATGGGGAGAGCTAAGGGTGGGGAGATAGGACGGAACTAGTTAATGCAGAGTCTTGTAGGTAGTTTTCTAAATTTTGGTCTTTACCTTCGGACCAGTGAAAAGTCATTGAAGTCATTTAAGCAAATGTGTGACTCAAAAGCAGTTCAGAACTAAGGCAGCCAGAAGTTCTAACCTTGAAGCTCACTGCATAAAGAGGATGACTGATCTTCCCTTTATGCCATGAGCTTCAAGCATAGGTATGGTGGTTTAAAGGAGCCACAGAGAATTAGATGTGCATGATCAAAGTGCTATGGGTATTTAAAGACCAAAAGGATAAACTTCTGCAAGGAAGCTGGAATGGTGAGATAGATTTAGTCCATCATCTAGTTCTTCCAGCTTGCAGTTCTATATCCCACAGACTCAATATCACAATATTTGTCTCACCACTTAGTTCCATTCCTGAATATCCCCTTAGTTGTGTTTTCCCAAATTCAGTACTAGTTTCTTCTACCTTTTCACTGAATCTTAGTTACTGTCTTTTCTTCAGTTTTCCCCAAAGATTTCATTTGTTCAAAACTTAAGGACTTTTCTCATAGCACACCCTTCCCTCCACTGTACTATTTCTTGCTTCTTAATTTCTACCACCATAACCACAGTAAGGTAGTTATTCTTTCTCATCTGCAGGAAAGTTATTCACACCCTATTAAGTAGTCTTTTCTCCCTTCCATTTTTCTGTAGGAAATCCTCAAACATGGGGCAGAATTTGGGGAACAACTAAAAGTGTTGCTTCAAGACTAAGTCATTATTAGCTTGAAAGCAACCAAGTAGAATTAATTTGGCTGATAATTTGATCAATATAGCAATTTTATTTTAAAAATGCTGAAAAACTACTGTTACAAAAGACATTGATTTTCAGCTATACCTCATTGGTAAACATTTAGCTTGAACCAAAATTTCCTTGTATAGTTGGAGCCTCAGCTTTAGAGAATGGAGAGTCATACAGTTTCTCTTTTAACATGAACGAAAGTCATTGTCAATGATGAGCTTTAATAAGTAGTTGCTATAAACACTAATGAAGAAGAAAATGTTAAAATCTTTTTTAAATGATAATTTAACTGAATAAATGTTTCTATATGTCCTGCTTAAAATGCATGTATCATTATCCTAAAGCATAACTATTTCATGAGTTTTAGAGTATTTTCAGTTTAACTTGTTTAATAATGAAAATAATACCACCTAGATTCTGTTTACTTTTCTTTTTTTTTTTTTTTTTTTCCTTTTTGTCTTTTTTTACTGACCGGTAACGGGATCGCAACCCTCGGTGTCGCGCCCGTACCGGGGACCGGCAACGGGGTCGCAACCCTTGGTGTTGTTCCCGCACCACGCTCAGCCAGTGAGCGGGAACCGGTCTCCACATGGGATCCGAACCCTCGGCGGGAGCGCCGCCGCGCTCCCAAGCAGCGCACTCTCCAGTGCGCCACCGGGCTGGCCCCTGTTTACTTTTCACATAATGTTTGTAGGCTCACATGTATTACATCAGCATAATTTTTAAGATGTAGACCTTCTCATAGTGATAATGAGTACTAAGATAGATAGTAGAATAGCTGTATTCCAAAAATTCCTCTGAACCATCTTTGGACTTGCTTTTTAGCTCTGCTTAGATACTAATTTGATTTAAGGATCTCCTGAGTTAATGCCATAAGCTATTTCTCATGTGTAACCCTCAATATTTTCCAGTCAATGGCATTTTAACAATGAAATTTCATCAAATATCAGTAAAAGAGATTAGCTCTGTCCTAGGAAGAAATTGTGCAGAATTATAAAAAAAGACAACAGTTGTGTTCTTTATAGTTGCATTAGAAATAACATTTTATAAGGTGTAGAGGACACTTTCTGTTGTTTAAACAATAACCACATCCTCTTCTGCCCTATTCTTCTTTGCTGGTAGAACCTACTTTTCACACTATAGAGGCAGAAAATGCAAGACAGTCACTCAATCTCTTTCAAGAAAACTATGGGCATGTAATTCAAGCTTTATCAATTTGACCCAAGGTTAAGTTTACTGATAACGTTTCTAGGAAAAGTTTTAATTCTTCATAAAAAGAGGAAGTGATGCCTAGAGCTGTGGCAGCCTTCTGTTGGCCATGAGGAAACAAACCTAAGCATTAAAGCCAGCACACCAATACTGCAGAACAGAAAGAGGTTAAGAGCTTGGGTCCATGATATCATAATAAAATGGAACCATCCTACATTTAGACTTTATATGTTCTATGGTCTATCACATTTTTTCCTAATATAAGCAATCTTTGTTCATGAAAAATGACCTGATTAAATCTTTAAGTGAACATGTTAAACATCTTAATAGTAGTTACAAGTGGAAAGGTAATAAAGAATTATTATTTCCAGATACTTTTAAAATAATCTATCTTGATAATTCAGGTTTTTAATGGTAAACAAACCTGAAACTTATAAATTTATGAAACATGGACATAAAAATGCCATATCAGCTTGTAATTAACAGGGTATAAAATGAGTTTTATGACCATAACAGCTCCTCTTATTTCAGCAGTACCATATACAGCTATCATTTAGAGACATTGTACATTAAATCTGGGCCAGGGTGGACAGTAATGTTGCAAGAAAAGATGTGAAAAACTGAGCCACTAGTCCCAGACTTTACCATATGTCACCTCTACTTCCTTTGACTTTTTAATAGTGCTTAATATTGGGTCAGTTCTCTAGATTTTTGTGAATGTGATTTGACAATTCAACCCTTAGTGATATGGCATTTCCACTTCTTAATAACTTTTATTTTCTAATAAGAAATACAAAATGACAACTTGGGCAGGACAATATTTTCAGAAGATGCCTAAGGAGCAAGACATGATATCTTTTTCCTTCTAATAACTTTGTACGGGTTAGTCCTAACAAAAAAAGCCAGACTTTGAGGCTGGCCACGAATAAAATTTTTATTTTAAACTGTGGTTTGAGTTCTGAAAAGGAAGGCTGTACATTCTCCAGAAATCCTGGATTTTGAACTGGGTACAGTAAGTGATTGTCTCATGTGAGAAAGAGGAGAGCATGCTCCAGGTAGTGGGAAGAATATGTGTCTTGATATTTGAGTCCCTTATAGTGGAGACTAATATTTTCCATCTCAAATCCATTCTTTCCCTCTTAAATAGTAATAATATTTTTGGTTGTACACAGAGCTGCTCAACTCAAGACATTTCCCAACTTCTCTTGAAACTAGGTATGACATTGTGACTGAGTTCTGGACAATGACATGTGAATGGGCTATTATGTGCAATTTCCAAATCAGGGCCGTAAAGGAAAGAAATGTGTCCTCTGTTCTCTACTTCTATTACTGTTTCCTTTGATGGGCAAAAACTATCTTGTACTATGAGATGGACACTGCTGTTAAAAATGAAAGGACAGCAAAGTAGAAAGCACCTAAATATTTGATAATTACAGAATTACCGTGCTAGCCTAGATCCAATTCTTAGCCTTTCGTATGAAAAAGAAAAAAGCCCTTTTGATCAAGCCACTACTATCTTTGCTGTCTATTACTGAGCTGAACCAATATTCAAACTAATATATTTACCCAACTCCATAATGACTTCATATTCATCTCTTCTCTAAATATTATATTTGGTCCTTTAAATATATTAAGTTTGCATTTATTTTCTTTCCATTTCCTCTTTAAAAGTCTTAATATGCACAACTAAAAGTGTTATTACTCTGCAAAAAAGGGGGAGTAGGTACTAGGGAATATCTACTGGTCTCTGTCATATTGGATTATTTTGGTAAATGAATAAAATACAATTTCAGTAGACACATGGGCTTAAAATGTTATTTAGCAAAATGTATTTCTCAATTATCACCATCTACAGATTTTCCTCACCTGTTATTTTAAGAAAATGTTAGCATTTGCCTAAAGTTCTTAATATAAACTCTTTTTTGCATCATGAGCCTTCCCAAAATAATCAGGTACTTTTAAATTTGTTCCTAGAAAATCATTTTTGTTGGAAGGATGTCAATACAGAAGATCCTACATTTATAAACTTTTAAATTAAGAAGTTTTGTGCATGTTAACAAAGCTGCCCTCTAGAGCAAAAGCCCCTTAACTCTTGCCTTTACAAGCATTTGGAAGAAGGGTGGTGCAAGGTCATTTTATTTTCCCCTCATTTTTCCTTCTGGCATTTTTGTTTATTTGTTTATTGTTGTTTGGGGTGTGTTTTATGAACTTTTGTTCACCATTACCTGAAAAATGCAAAAGCAAAGAAAATAAGAAAAGTACCTGAAAAAAAAAAGACTTTTGATTTGGGACGAAAATAGTAATAATAAAATTGAGCAATTAGTGAGAAAATAATGTTACACTTGCATTAAAAAAGTAGAAAGTATTATCATAAAGGAAAAGAGTAAATCATGCAATGTGTAGAAAGAGCTGTGTGCCTTTGTGATATAAAACAGCCAAGTGATGAGAAAAATGAGTGACAAATGGGAAAACCAGATCTATGGTTGGATCCAGAACTGATGAGCTTTTGCCAGATGCTGGAATCATTGGGAAGACATTAAAAATATCGGTGACTGTTTCCCATTCCTTAGCTATTCTATTTTATTTTTCTGTGATGTAGCATGTGGTCTGGATATTTACATATTTAAAAATCTCCCCACTGATCCTAATGTGCAACCAAGGTTGAGGATCTGGGTTAACATCATCAATACAAGATACCAATTAGTTTAGTGTTAACGAAGGAGAAGTTTGGGAAGTCATTAAAAACCTTAAATTTAAAATTGGAGAAGGGTCTGATTGTAAAAATATTTCTAGCCACAAAGGATCATAGCCTGTTACCCAATCAGTAAAGGAGTAGCTCTTAACATTCTGTGATATAATGCTAGCCAATAGAACTTTCTGCAGTGATGGACATGTTTTATATCTGTATTGTACAATACATTAACCACTTGCCACCTGTGTCTATTGAGGATTTGAAATATGGCTTGTAACACTGAGGAGATAAATTTCTAATATTATTTAGTTAATAAATAATACTAATTTAAATTAACACTATAATCAGATCGTAATAAATTTATATTTAAATTTAAATAGCCACCTTTGAGCTAAGAGAGAAAGGAAGGAAGGAAAGACCACAGTATTGTGGTGGTCTTACAAAGGGAGGGATCATTACTAGGGCTGCAAAGCAGAGTGGGTGGGAGAGGGGGAGGGCGGCTGGGGGACAACTGGGTGGGGACACGGGGTATAAAAGCAATTTCTGGTAATTTGCCTCTCATAAATATTCACAATAATAATTTTTTTAAAATTTAATTTTAATTTTTAAAAAAATTTAAAAACTTGCCATAAGTAGCAAGTGGTTATATATTATTGAATAGCACAGCCCCAAAATAATCTCAGAGAACATCAATTTGGCACATTATATGATTCCACAGATTTTCAATGTTAAAAAAGCAGGTGGACTATTTTAAATGAAGATTCTAGATACACCATATATTTGCAAGAAAAAAGTATAATTTTTTTTAGAGCTCCAAAGAATGTACTCATATTTTCATACTTACAAAAAATCTAAATCTCAAACTTAAATAATCTTTTGTAAATTTTAAAACTCTGAACAAATAGATTCATAAATAGACTTTCAGAACAAAAATGTTTATAAATATGAAATTATGTATGGTTTTTATTATCATTATTTTGAATAAATCAATCACTTAATTTAAATATAAAAATATGGCAGTAAGTTTATGCCTAAAAATTATATGAAGGCACAAATATAGAGGCATAAAGTAAAAATCTGTGTCAATAGAATATGCCTCTTTTCTAACTTTATACTGATAACTAGTACGTGTGTTTATTGCAGACTAGACACCGTGTTAGCTTTATATGCATATTCTTATTTTATCCGTATAATCATCTTTTTAAAATTAAGAAAAATTTTAATTGATACATATTTATCGTACATATTTATGGGGTCCAGTTATATTTCAATACATGCATACAGTGTGTGGTGCTCAAATCAGGGTGATTAGCATATTCATCATGGCAAAACTTTACATTTCTTTGTGATGATAGCATTTGAGCTCCTCTCTTCTAGCCCTAGGAAAACTTACAATAAATTATTGTTAATTATAGATGCTTAGCACTACTGTAGACCACAAGAAATTATTATTTTTAATCTGGCTGTGATTTTGTATCCATTAACCAACTCTCCCTATCTATCCTCCCCTCTCTTCTCCCTTGCCAGCCTCGTAACCACAATTCTACACTCTACTCTCTACTTGTATATGATCACCTTTTTCTTTTTTCTACTCTCACGTATGAGTGAGAACACGCAGTATTTATCTCTCTGTGCCTGATGTATTTCACTTAGTATAATGTCTTCCAGTCTCATCCATGTTTCCACAAATGACAGGATTTCTTTTTTCTTTTTTTTTTTTATGGCTGAATACTGTTCCATGTGTAAGCTGTTCCCTTTCCATTAAACGTGAAGATGTCTCCTCAAGCCTGTGGGCAGCATGCCCAGATTCCAAGACCTTAAGACACTGTACCAGTTGTCTCTATTGGTCTGTTGTGTTTAGTTGCAAGGATTTCTCCATGTGTGGTGGTGGATTTTGCTACTGTTTTAAAAAGTGCACATTTGCGATTTGCATTGTGGCTTGCAGGTAATAAAATATAGACTACAAACTTGAAAAAAAATATATTTTTTATAAAGCAGATTTTCTTTATTCATTCATCTGTTGATAAACACCTAGCTTGATTCCATTTGTTGGCTATTGTGAATAGTGCTGCAGTAAACATGGGGGTACAGATATCTCTTTGGGATTCTAGTTTCCTTTACTTTGGATACCTAACCAGCAGTATGATTGCTGAAACATATGATAGTTCTATCTTTAGTTTTTTGAGGCATCTCTGTACTGTTATCAATAACGGCTAATTTACATTCCTACCAATAGCGTGTAAAAGTTTCTTTTTCTTTTTGTCTTTTAGATAATAGCCATTCTAACTGGGGTGAGGTGATATCTCATTGTGGTTTTGATTTGCATTTCCTTGATGCATTTTTCCATGTACTTGTTAATTTGTATGTCTTCTCTTGAGAAATGTCTATTAGGGTCATTTGTCAATTTTTTAATCAAATTATTTGGTGTTCTTGATGTCTTGTGTAAGTTTCTTGTATATATTACATACTAATGCCTTGTTGGATACATAGTTTGAAAGTATCTTTTCCCATTCTGCTGGTTTCCTCTCTACTCTGCTAATTGTTTCCTTTGCTGTGTAGAAGCTTTTTAGTCTGATGTAATCCAATTTGTTTATTTTTGCTTTTGTCGCCTGTTCTTTAGAAGTTTTTTTTCCCTAAAATATTGCCCATACCAACATCTTTGGGTGCTTTCCATCTGTTTTCTTCTAGTACTTTTGTAGTTTAAGGTCCTACATTTAAATATTTCATCCATTTTGAGTTGATTTTTATATATAGTGATATACAGGCGTCTGGTTTCTTTCTTCTGCATATAAATATAAATATGTCCAAAACCATTTATTGAAGAGGCTGTCCTTTTACCAATGCATGTTCTTGGCACCTCTGCCAGAATCCAGTTGACTGTACACATATGAATTTATTTTTCAGTTCTCTTTTTGCTCAGGATTGCTTTGGTTATTTGGGATCTTTTGTGGTTCCTTATGAACTTTAGGATTTTTTTTTTCTATTTATATGAAGAATGCCATTGGTATTTTGATAGGGATTGCATTGACTCTGTAGATCATTTGACAAGCATGTTCATTTTGGGAATATTAATTCTTCCAATCCATGGACATGGGATGCATTTTCATTTTTTGTGTGTCTTCTTTAATTTCTTTCATCAGTTTCTTTGCAGGCTTTCATTGTACAGAAATTTCATCTCCTTGGTTAACTTTATTCGTAAGTATTTTGGGGGGGTTCTTTTGGTAGCTATGGTAAATACAATTACATAATTACATTCTTGATATGTTTTTCAGCTAGTTTATTGTTATGGTATAAAAATGTTACTGATTTTTGTATGTTGATTTTTGTATCCTGCAACTTTACTAAATTTGTTTATCAGTTCTAACAGTTTTTTGGTGGAGCCTGTATGTTTCTCTACCTATAAGATCATGTCTTCTGCAGACGGGCAATTTGATTTCCTCTTTTCCAATTTGGATGCTCTTTATTTCTTTCTCTTGCCTAACTGCTCTTGCTAGAATTTCTAGTACTGTGTTAAATAAGAGTGATAAGAGTGAGAATCTTTGCCTTGTTCATGTTCTTTAAAAACTTTCAACTTTTCCTCATTCAGGATGATGTTAGCTGTGGGCTTATCACATATGGCCCTTATTGTGTTGAGATACTTTTCTTCTATCCCTAATTTGTTGAGAGTTTTTTTATCATGAATGGATGTTGTATTTTATCAAATGTTTTTTCTGCAACTGTTGAGATGATCATATGTTTTTTCCCTTCATTTTGTTGATGTGATGTATAAAATTTATCGATTTGTGTATGTTGAACCATTTTCTTGCATCTCTGGGATAAATCCTTCTTAACCATAGTGTATGATCTTTTTGATTCGCTGTTGAATTCTGTTTGCTAGCATTTTGTTGAGAAATTTTGCATCTGTGTTCATCAGGGATATTGAACTGCAGTTCTCTTTTTTTTGTAGTGTACTTGTCTGATTTTGATATCAGGGTAATGCTGGCCTCATAGAATGGGATTGGAAGAATTTCCTCTTCAATTTTTTGGAAAAGTATGAGATAAATTGGTATTAATTTTTCTTTAATAGTTGGTAGAATTCAGTAGTAAAGCCATCTAGTCCCAGGCTTTTTATTGTTTGGAGGCTGCTGATTACTAATTCAATATTGTTACTTGTTACAGGTGTGTTTAGGTTTTCTACATTTTCCTGGTTCAGTCATGGTAGGGTGTATGTGTCCACAAATGTATCTTTTTCCTCTACATTTTCCAATTTTTTGGAATTTAGGTATTCACAATAGTCTCTAATGGCTCTTTGTATTTCTAGGGAATCACTTAAAATGTCTCCTTTTTCATTTCTGATTTTATTTGGGTCTTTTCTTTTTTTCTTAGTCTAGCTAATGATCTCTCAATTTTTTATCTGTTAAAAAAACAATTTTTCCTTGCTATTTTGTGTCCTTTGGGGGAGGGGGGTCTATTTCATTTAGTTCTGCTCTGATCTTTTTTCTTTCTATCTACTAATTTTGGGATTGGATTTTACTTATTTTTCTAGTTCCTTGAGATAGGTTAGGCTGTTTATTTGAGATCTTTCTGCTTTTTTGATGCAATCACTCATTGCTATAAACCTTGTTCTTAGTACTTCTTTTTCAGTATCTCATAAATTTTTGTATGTTGTGTTGCTGTTTTCATTTGTTTCATAGAATTATTTTGATCTCTTTTTAATTTCTTCTTTGACTCTTTGGTTGTTCAAAAGCATGTGGTTTAATTTCTATGTATTTATACAGTTTCAAAAAATTCTCTTATTATTGATTTCTAGTTTTATTTTGTTCTGGTCATTAAAGATAATTGACATGATTCTAATTTTTAAAACTTTGTTGAGACTTGATTTGTGGCCTAACATATGATCTATCCTGTAGAATATTTCATATGCTGATGAGAAGAATATGTATTGTGTAGTTGTTAGACAAAATGTTCTGTAGATGTCTGGTAGGTCTATTTTGTCTATAGTGTAGTTTAAATCCAATGTGGTTTTTTTCTTGTTGAGTTTCTGTCTAGATGATCTGTCCATTGCAGGTAGAGAGACTTTGAAGTCCTCACCTATTATTGTATTAAGGTCTATCTCTCCCTTTAAATCCATTAATATTTGCTCTAAATATCTTGGTGCTCTGATGTTGGGTACATAAATATTTACATTTGTTATATTCTTCCATTAAATTGATCCCTTTATACATGGACCAATGGAACAAAATAGAGAAATCAGAAATCAACCCATGTATTTATAGCCAACAGATCTTTGACAAAGGCACCAAGAACATACATTGGGGAAAATACTGCTTCTTCAATAAATGCTGCTGGCAAAACTGGATATCTATTTGTGAAAGAATGAAACTTGATCTGTACATTTTGCCATATACCAAAATCAACTCAAAGTGGATAAGAGATCTAAATATAAGGCCTGAAACTTTAAAACTCCTAGAAGAAAATTTAGGGGAAATGCTCCAGGATTTGGGACTGGGCAATGACTTTATGAATAACAGCCCAAAAGTACAGGCAACAAAAGAAAAAATGAACAAATGTGATTATATCAAACTAAAAAGCTTCTGCACAGCAAAGGAAATAATAAAGTAAAAAGACATTCTACAGAATGGGAGAAAATATTTGTAAAATATGCATCTGACAAGGGATTAATATACAGAATATACAAAGAGCACAGACAACTTTACAGCAAAACCCCAAATAATCCAATTAAAAAATGGGCAAAGGAGCTGAATAGACATTTCTCAAAGGAAGACATACAAATGGCCAACAGGTATATGAAAAAATGCTCAACATCACTAATCATCAGGGAGATGCAAATCAAAACCACTTTGAGATATCACCTCACCACAATCAGACTGGCTATTATAAAAAAAGACAGAGAATAACAAATGCTGGTGAGGATGTGGAGAGAGAGGAACCCTCCTGTACTGTGGGTGGAAGTGTAAATTAGTACAGCCATTGTGGAGAACAGTATGGAGGCTCCTTAAGCAACTTCCATATGATCTAACAATCCCACTCCTGGGGATATACCCAGAGGATTTAAAAACATCAGGTTGAAGGGATACCTGCACTCCCATGTTTATTGAAGCTCTATTTACAATAGCTAGGCAATGAAACTAACCTAAACATCCATCGATGGATGACTGGGTAAGTTAATCATGGTATATATACACAATGGAATACTACTCAGCCATAAAAAAAAAGAATGAAATTCTACCATTAGCAACAACATGGATGAGCCTCGAGAAAATTATCTTAAATGAAACAACCCAGGTACAGAAGGAGAAATACTGCATGTTCTCACTCATAACTGGGAGCTCAATCCATAAATAAACAAATGAACAATAAAGAGAGAGAGAGAGAGAAAGAGAGAAACAGAAATCACAGTAATACGTTGAACTTTTAGAAAACTAGAGATGGAAACAGGGAGGGGAGGGGAAGAGGAAGGGGGACTAATGAGGAATTGGTCAACAGACACAAAGAATGATTGAGTATTATAATGAAAGCTAACTATACTGATCTAACCACTGCACATTCTACACAATTATTGAAAATCAATGTTGTACCCCACATGTATTTATAATAATATTAATTAATTAAAAAAATTATTCCCTTCCTTGCCTCTTTTTATAGTTGTTGATTTCAAGTCTGTTTTGTCTGATGTAAGCATAAGATACTCCTGCTCATTTTTGGTTTCTGTTTGTGTGGTACATATTTTTCCATCTCTTCATTTTTAGTCTATGTGTGTTTTTACAGGTGAAGTGAGCTTCTTTGAGACAAAATATGGTTGGATCTTGTTTTATAACCCATTCAGCCAATCTATATATCTTAAATGGGGAATTTTGTCCATTTACATTCAAGTTTGTTATTGAATATTGTAGCCTTACTCTTGACATTTTGTTAATTTTATTATCGTTTTTTTGTGTCCTCTTTGTTCCTTTGTTCTTTTATTATTTTTATTTGCTGTTTGGTGGTTTTATGCAATGATAAGATATAATTTCTTTCTCTTTCTTCTTTGTTTACCTGATATAATCTTCTTTAGAGGTAGATTCTATTTCCCACATTAAACAAATGAGGAAACTGAGGCTCACAGAAGTTAATAAGTTCTTCAAATTCACCCAACTTATAAATGTTAAAGTTGAATGTGTCATTTTGTCTTCACTAAGAGTAGTAATTGATAAACATCAATATAATTATGAAGGAATATTTAGTAATGTTATTTTTATTGCTATTCAATATTGCAATACCATCACTGAAATAAATACGGTATGAACAGAAAACAATTTAACACTGTCTGACAAGGTGTTACCCATTTGTGTATTTGTGAATGTATTTTTATTTCATTACAATACCATTTATGTTTCTATAGCTGTAGCTCTCCAACAGTAACTTGAACAAAGCCAAATTCTAGAAGCCACAGTAACAAAAAATTTATTAGTATTCCGAGATTAGAACAATTGATTGCTTTCCATCGTCTCCTGTAGTTTTGCCAAGGCAGCAAGAACAAAAGTAGGATAATGATTATCACCCATGCCTTTTGTTTTAAAACTGCTCATTGAGTAAAGATAATTTAGCCAAAACGCACTTCAAAAGAACTTGCTGATTTGTACATTCTTACAAATGCATTCATCAAGTAACAATGGCATTTAAAATCTAAATGTACAGTAAAGAAGATATCACAGGATTTTGAAGCAGCAAAGCCATTTCTATCTGCTGAAATACAAGAATTAAGAGATAAAATAATCAGACCTTGGGAACATGTCTAAAAATGTGACACTTTACACTGAACATCCATCTTGAGCTATCTCTAAAAAGCTTAATGTACACTTAATGTACACTACCACACCAGGGTCTTTTTCAAAATGTATCACTTAATTTTATATATCATACTCTAGATTCCTATAGAAAGATGTTGAACTAACCAAATTTTTGTCATTGCCAGTGAGTTCTTGCAAGGCTATTCACCAAATATTTTGGAGATAAATATCTGCAGTTCCTCATCTTCTAGACCAGTGTTGCCATTTTCAATAAGTAAAATGAGACAACGCATTTGAAAATTAATATAAACATATGTTTCAATGCTATCTTTATTTTTATTTAACATAAATGCATATCTTCCTAATAATATTTCAATATTTTAAAAAAGATAGTCATCTGAAATGAAATCAACTTCAGCAACTAAAAATAGCTATTTATTAAATTTTACTATGTTCCAGGCACTGTGCTTAGCACTTCATCTCACCTAATCCTCTCAACTCTATGAAGAAGACCTTATTTTACATAGTTGGCCTATGAGGAAACTGAGGCTGAGAGTAAGTGACTTCTCAAAAGAAACATAGCTAGGAGAGAGGGTGCCTGATAGTAAAGTCCATGCTCTCAACCATTCTGCTCTATGCTAATGTAAGAATATACCTCGATGTGATTAAACATTTTCTAGCCCTTTCTTGTCTGAAAATGACTTTAATAGAAAATGGCTTCTTTGAAAAAAACAGGGAGTAGCCCCCACCACCCAGAGGAAGGCAAGGGCACACCTGGGTTCCTAGGAAGGAGCTGTGTGCAGCACCCACTGCCCAGTAGAGGACAGAAGCATGCTGAAAACACCACTTCCATGCAGGTGGTCCACCAGAAACAGCACCATAGCCACAGACACCACAAGAGTAACTAGCTGCCACAGTAGCAGCCACAGTCATTGTGTGGCCTGCTACCCTCTTGACTCCATTGTAGACATCAATGTAGAGGTACCAGAAATATGAAAAACAAAGAAAATGTGATACCACAAAAGGAGTACAGTAATTCTCAAGTACCAGAGTCAATGGAGCAGAAAACCCATGAAATAACTGAAAAGGGATTCCAAGCACCAATCTTAAGGAAACTTTAAGGAAACTCAATGGGACATGAGAAGACTCAGTTAGACAACATAATGAAATGAGAAAAAATATCTAGGATATGAAGGAGGAAATTTATAAAGAAATTAATACCTTAAAAAAAATGTAGCGGAACTCAGGGAACTGAAGGATTCATTCAATAAAATAAAAAACACAACCAATAGCTTAAGCAGCAGGCTAAAGCAAGTAGGAGAAATAAGGACAATCTTTTCAAATTAACCCAGGTGGACAAAAAAAGGAAAAAAGAATTTTAAAACTTGTGGAAATTCCAGGAAAGATAGCAGATAATCATAAGCACACAAACATTTGAATCATGGGTGTTCCAGAAGGGGAGGAGAAAGGAAAAGTCATGGAAAACCTATTCAACAAAGGAAAACTTCTTAGGTATAGAGAGAGACACAGACCTTCAGATCCAGGAGGCTCAAAGATCTCCAAACAGATTCAATCCAAA